>NW_008795885.1:6360864-6390994 GCF_000699145.1 Aptenodytes forsteri | reverse complement strand
TTTTTTTTTTTTTTTTTTTTTGTGGGTTGCAGGCAGTGCAACTAAGTAGTGAATGAGATAAAAAATAAAAAGGGCACTATCAAGTTAATGTGACTCTATGGCTACAGTCTTTGTATCAGAACCATATCATAGACGCAAACCATGAAAGGCATCCTTCTGGAAATTCGTCAACTTTCAGAAGCTGTCCTCTCAGTACAAGACGTCAGCAGAAACTGTTCTACAGGAAAAATTACCTCAGTTCTATCAAGTGAAATACATAGTTGCAAGAGGAAGACAACAGCATGGAGAAAGTACAGGGTGACATTCCAAAATGAAAGGAGGAACAATAAAGGTTGAGGAGTTCAGGAAAAGGATTGATCTCTACAAAAAGTCTTTTTTAAGATTTGAAACAACCTTGGTGTCTCTTAGGAAAACAGAATATTCAGAAAGCTTAAAAAAAAAACAAAAAGAAAAAAGAAAAAAAAAAGAAAACTCAACAATGAAAGTGAATGCCTTCAGGTGCTCATCCTTATGTATACATATAAATATCCAGAGGTGAAGCAAGTATTTTACAACTGATAGGTCTAATTCCATAGCTGCTATGGAATTGTCTTATATGTCTGTTTTGGGGGTAGAATTGGAGATGGGAAAATTCTGGACAATTTTTCTACTCTCTTGCCCTTTAGATTTAATAATAAACTAAGCAAATTACTCAGTTTATCATGTGGGAACTTGGATGAAAGTACTAACAGTTTTTTCTGGAAAGATTAAGCAAGTGTGTGTAAGTAAAATCCTGGAATATCAATAGGAGGGTGGAGGGCATTAAAAGTGTTTTAAAAATAGCTTGCTGACCCTACTGTTAGGCAGATGATGACAGGAAATTTTGCTTTAATGACACACAGTGTAATGATAGATTTAGTTAATTTTCAGGCCTGGCTAGAAATGCCTCAGGCTATTACAGTTCTAGTCAATCATGCAATTTGTTATCATCAAAAAGATTGGAATGGTGATTCTGTCAAAAGAAGTCCCAGAGAATGCTATAGCTGTATGCAGCAAATGGCAAGAGATTTGACAACTCAGAGGCAGTATTATGTATTTACATAGCCTGTGTAAAGCTAGAGGGCTAATTCAAAAAACAATCCAGATTCCCCTCAGAGACAATCTCAGCAATTGCAGAAGTGTTAATTGACTTGGAAGAACAGGAAGTAATTCACAAATGCAATTCAATAACTCACCAACATAGTAGGTTATAAAAGGCAGATGTCTTATAGAGATTAACAATTACTGTTATGTTTAAACAAAGTAACTCCTGTCTGCTTCAGTGGTGGCATCCTACTTAGAGAGAGAAGCAACTATTGGAACAAGGATGAAGCTGTTTTCTATAATAAACATATCCAGTGGATTTTCAGCTATCTCCTGGCATGAGGAGAATCAGTGTAAGTTTGCCTTAAACATTAGGGAATTCATGTATGTAGCTTCTTGTAGCAGTAGAGAAAGCTTTTATGTAATACTTCTTATGATTACTAACATCTCAGATATTTTTCAGATGTGTCAACATATTAACCTTAATTGTAGTCAATTTTCAACTCTGATTAATTGCAGACAGTTTATCTAAATCTGCAAGGGAATTTCAAATTAATGCACTACTTCAATGTCTATTAGTGTTTTGTAATTTCACGCATTCCTGCAAAACTTCTGTTTTCTTGACTGAGATGGCTGTTTTATAGCAAAGGTAAAAAGAATACTAGAGATCCTTTAAATCTCCTCATAGGGGTTTTATGAGCTTTAGTTGATATTTGTAGAGTACTTTGGGATGTTCAGGTGCCTGGACACCAAAATATATTGGTTATGTTTTTAATTACAATGAAGACTATTATGTGATCCCAAACCCATAAGAGTTTAGGGATGTTACAATGGAATACAACAATAATTCCCCCTGCAGTAACTCTTTATGGGAAGTTTTAGGAAAAAAAAATATTTCTTTAGTGCACTTTGTAACACTGAGATTCATTTAGCTCCATTTTTTTTTTCAATCTGATCATCAGTGCATGAGTTGATTAAACTGATCTACAATTATATAAAGAGAGGTGTTGAGAAAGAAACATAGAACCAAAGTGCATGCTAACATGTTATATAGCCAATGGCACCTATCTGCATCAGTACAGTATTTGGTCATAAAGGCACACTTTTACTTTACTAGAGACTTTCAGCATCTTTTCCTTTCCTTTATCTCCGTTATTGAAAAGTGTTGTACTTGGTTGGTATGGGAATGATTGGTAAAAGATGATAATCAAGTTTCAGTGCTCATTTAAATATTTTATATCTCCTGCCAAATTTACCTTCATAATTTTTAATTGATTTTGAGATTTTTTTATTATTTTTTTTGTGAGGGACAGAAATTAGAAATCAATGTTGTAAATTTAAAATTCTGTTTTAATAAATAGGATAAGAAAACAGTCATAACTCCCATGTTATACTAGTCACATTTTAATAAAGCTTTCTGGAGACAGCTGGAGACACTAGCACTTATTTCCATGATCAATTGAGAACTCCTATTCCAAAAAGTTGTTACTCACAAAAGATAAGCAGCTTTGGTAGAAAAGAGTCTGTATTGTGTTTATGTGGTAAGGTTTTTGTAGTGGGGAGGGGGGCTGCAGGGTTGACTTCTCTGAGAAGACACCAGGAGCTGCCCCCATGTCAGACACAGCCAGTTTCAGCCAGCTCCAAAACAGACCTGCTGCTGCCCGTGGAGAGGAGCTCATGCAGGAGCAGGTTTTCTGGCAGGAACTGTGGCCCATGGGGGAACCCAGGACTATGGGGGACCCAGGAACAGGGGAGTCTGTTCCTGGTGGGCTGTACCTTGTGGAAGGGACCCATGCTTCTTAAAGAACAGCAGCCTGTGGGAAGAACCCATGTTGGAGCAGTTTGTGAAGGACTGTCTCCTGTGGGAGGAACCCCATACAGGGGTTCCCACACAGGGAAACAGAGTGAGGAGGAAGGAGTAGCAGAGATAAAGTGTTATGAACTGATGACAAAACCCATTCCCCATCCCCCTGCATCCACTCGGAGGGGGAAGATGCTGAAGAGTCATGAGTGAAGTTGAGCCTGGGAAAAAGGGTGGTGTGAAGGTGGTTTTAGTTTTTTGTTTGTTGTTTTTTTTTTTTTCCTCACTATCCTACTCTATTTTTAATTGGCAATAAATTAAATTGTCTTTCCCAAGTTGAGTCTGTTTTGCCTGTGATTGTAGTTTGTGAACAATCTCCCTGTTCTTATCTCAACCTGCAAGCTTTTTCATCATCAACAGTTTCATAGGTGCTGCCTGCTGCATTATTTTGGCAAATTCTCAGAAAGTCTGTGATAAGAAAGCACTTCCCTTCCTTTCTGTTGCCATCTTTCCACCTGGTTTTAGGTACAGTAAAACTTTGCCTTTCCTGCCAACTAGAGTATTTTAAAACGTTATCATCTTCATATGTTTTCCCACCACATCCAGGTTTCTCCCTCTGTTTCCCAGCCATGGGGTTAAGAGCTTCTCACTCAACCCAGAGCAAAGCTGGCCATGTTAGTGTAGCCCACCATCACAAATGAAAACAGGTCACCTGGCTTCCCACAGAGCTTGAAAGCAGTGGTTTGGGGCTGATTGAGAAGGTCTTTGGTGGAAAGAAGAGAGGACATGACAGGGACAGTGTAAACTTATTTCTTCTCTCCAGTTGCTTGCACAGTGAACACAAGCTTAAACCTGCAGGCACAGCGTATGATGGTACTACTTTATAATTGGTATGAAGCTGGGAGCATCTTCCTTAAATTAAACTTCCTATCTAACTCTGATCATTTCTAGCCTCTTGGGATGCTGCCATCTCCCAGAAGAGTAAAGAAGGACATAAAAGAGCTTAAAGGACCTGAAATAACGTTTGATAGTTCAGTGTTTAAGCAAGAAAGGTTTTTGCTCTTATCTACCAGGTGCTGCAAAAGTTGTACAGGATTCATATGAAACTACTGAATATATTTTCGTTATGAAGTTCCACAGTTTGTGAAGTAAAACATGCTGGACAAAAGCCATTTTCATTTCTCTTCCATGAAACAGAAAGCTTCATTTTAACAGATTTTTTTTTTTTTTTTTAAATAAATGTAACTGTAGAATTGCATAGAGGAAATATAGCATGGTTTATAAGAAAAAAAAAAACAGCTCCATTAAAGGGATCAAAATATATCACAAATTACATTTTCAAAATGATAGTCATACAGCTAGAAATAACATTTAAAAGCATATTCATAAAGAATATGGTCAGCAAAAGCCTACTATTTTTATATGTATCATATGGATTATTCTGCCACATTTATTTGCTGTGAGAGATTGATTTCTCATGGCAACTACTGTATATCTGTCATTTAAAAATTGAATAACGTGAACGATTCTACTGAAAAATATACAAATGTTTCCATATTTGAGCCAACACCATTTGGGAAATGGCATTAAGTCTTTAAGTAAAATCCAGAGAGGCAAAATGCTTATTTACAATGTATTTACAGTGAAACATGCGTAATTCCCTAGCTATTTTCTATTTGAAACTCTTTGTGCTATAAGAAAGGGAAAGAAACTTTCACTTTACACTCGCTTAGATAGCTAGTGTAATGTAGTTATTCAAAAAGATTTAAAAGAAGATGCTTTATACCTACTAGAATGGGAAAATAAGACCAATATCTTAATCTCTGCTTCTGTTTAATAAGCAACTCATTGACTTTGCAGGAATTATAGCAGACAAGAAATCATAGGTATACTTTTAGCATTCTCAAATGCACGTGTCAAGAAGGTAACATAAAAATTTATAATTGCTTTTGTTTTATAATTAGCACAAGATGAGATGCACTATAATTTGTCCAGATATAAAAATAAGATCATACTAATAGTAGCTATTAAGTTTTATTTTTTCTTTACTAAATGTTTTCGGAGGCAGTTGCCATTTCTGGTTTTGTCAAATGATCAGTTTAAATTTCCTTTTTAATCTATTACATGAGGAAAATCCTCTCTTTCATAGACATGGTCCCCTCTCAAAGTGTTTTCAGTTATCAAAATACAATTGATGGTGTATGATTGACACATATCTGATTTATTTGCAATTATAATTTTTCTTAGTTTAAGAGAAAAAAACTTTTGAAATCATTTGTATGATGGACATAGATATTGATATTAGCTTCAGACTTTACTGGGAAAGGATGAAAGTGAGATGAAAAATGAAGAAGAGTTTATAAAGAATACAATATTTTGAAATTTTGAAATCCATTTTAAAGTATCTTTAACTTAAATCCAATTCAAAGTGATACTTACTAAGTGGTATCACAAATACTTTTGTACCAGAATGATAACTTTGCTCCTTACACAGGATTTATCAATTATATCTTTCAAAAATGTCAGACAGATGAGAGCTTAGTCTCATAATGCAGCTGTAAGATCTTTCAGGTCTATGTAGAAATTGATTCTATACTTTGGTGATATAACATCTACTGAAATCTTGAGTTACTTGCATCTGGTAAGAAGTTCTCAAAAAAAATCATTTTGAAACAGTAAACATGATTTGGATAGGATGAAGACTACTTAGTTTAATCCTAATTTCTATATTTTTTGTAGGACCCTATCATGTTTTAAATCTAGACTTCAATAATTTAAGTAAATGGTAAGTAGGAAAATTCAGTCACCAAAACCAGGCTTTGTTCTGTAGTCCTTAACTGGCAATTACTACATATTTTAATAGTGCATGGTTTTTCACAAATTTCATTGGTACACCATTGATTGCTCATTTTTAAGCTCTCAAAACAATTTAACATAGTCTCTTTCATGCAGAGAATAACATATTCATATTATTTGATTTTTGATGAAACCAAATGACCCTTTAAATTTGCAATAGGGTTCTTTAATTTTGCATGAGTTTCTTTACTGCTGTTCATTTAATTCTCTGTTTCCATTAACCATCTGCAAGCATTTGACTCTATGACAATTATTCAGCTGTGCCACATCATGACTGACATATTTTATAAATGTTTAAAAGAAAAAGAGAGCAAGAAAGGGAGGAAAAAGCCCCACATTCAAACAAAAAGTCACAGTTCAGAATCCTGTATTTTCCATACAGCTGAGACATCTGAATAGTAATTATTGGCCTGATTGTAAATCCAACTTAATTGCATTTTGTCTTTCTTTCTGATGAGCCCTTCATGATGATGATGATTACTCCCACTAAAAGATGTTCACTCCATTGATATTTCCTCATACTGATAGCCAGGGGGCCCTGCAGAGAAAAGACTATGCAGACAAAATTTTTTTTTTTCCTGTTTCAATTAATTCAGCTATGATTTTTCAAGTGAAAAAGAATCCCCGTGTATTCAAGTGAGAAGGAATCCTGGTTTAGATGTCTATCAACTCCCAGCCTGCCCTCCACATGGGGGGAATTGAGCTAGTGTTCATTAGAAAACGCTTTAATTAACAAACATAACTGAGAGGCCAAGCCAGGGTAATCAGTGCTGATTAACTAGGCCACCTCTCTGCACAAATTAAGAAAGCTGCCTTTTCCCCTATTTTTAAAAAGCCTTCCATTCAAAAGAAGCTCAGTGATTGAATGGTTTGGATTACTAAAATGTTTAGCCATAATAATTTATTCTTAATTTTTGCATGTTTATTGATGAGTTAAGTACAAAAGTTAGGCAAGCTCTGTGGCACAAGAAAGAGAGTTATCATGTTTTCATCTATCTCTATATTTCACAGGAGCCCATTAAGTTAGATTTCCACTGCAAGCTTAAATACACAAGTGAAACCAAATGACTGCAGAATTAGAAGGCTCTTATGTCTTTGACATTTTTGTCTGGGTTCTAAAAGTGTGATGAAAGCTCTGACAGAAGCATGGAACTCACACTGTCTGGAAGGACATATAACATTGAATATTATAAGAAATAAATAATATTTAAGAGAAAAAAAGGAATAAATAAAGACAAATACTATTGCAGGTTCCTTTTGATGAGTATTTTTTGGTTTTGCATAAATGGATATACAAAAATAAGAATGTCTTCAGAGGACTCATTGTCATACTTTCTTGCAGCGGCTTGGATGAATTTCTTCAAAGTTCAAAGAAAAATCAGGCACAGAACAGTCCTTTTCATTATCCACAGTTCCCAGTTGAAACCAGAGGCCATGCCAAAGATAACAGATCAAAACTCTTTGCTCACTTTACCAGGGGAGAAAAGAGAAAACTTTGGGGACTTTTGTAGTGGTAGGCAAAGTACATTAAAGAAAATTAAATGGAGTTTGGATGTTGTCCAAACTGAAGACATCTGAAGATGAAGAAAGTTCTGCAAAGTCAATTCTTGCCTTTTTCTATTGCATAGCTATTCATTAATTTTTCTCTCAGAAAAATACAGATCTCAGAAAAGTACAGATAATTCACCTTACAGTTTCCTTATGTTGAAAAACAAAAGCTGTACAAGGAGAACATAACTCTTCTTCAGGACTATAGTATTACCTGAAAATTCAAATCTCATGGTTCTTGGATATGTCACCCTTTCTACAGGAAATAAGGAGTTACGCTGGTCCCAGTGATCCCTGCAATCAAAATATGCGCCCAACTCCTTCACATGTTGCAAGTTCTTTAGAGACAGAGCACTGGAAAACATCTGCACTTGATATCAAGATTTCCCAGAAGGCTGAGGAATCTAAGCAAATTTTTCAGTTATTTTGGCTTTTTTGTTTAAAAATCCATAAAATGTATGGCATTTTTTTCATGATCTATTTTAACGAACAGCTTTGCTCTTTCCTCCCCCTTCTTAATTCTCTACTGTAGTGAGGTTTTTCTATCTTACAGTTTCTCTTCTAGCTTTTTTTATTCTGATTTCTTTGCTTTAGAATGAAAATTTTACTAAAATCTTATCATATGATATAACTAGGAAGGAGTGCAATTCTGAATTATATCTTCAAATCATTTCAGTGTTATTGGTTTTATCCTCCCTAGTGGGAGAAATGTTATAGTTTCACTCTGTCAGTTTACATCCTCTGTTTGTTATGAATTTGGTATGTTCTTTTGCAGCTCATGTTAAAAGACAACGAAGTACTATATTTGATGTGGTGTTAATGAATGTGTACTTCACGCAGATAAAAATTTAAGTCACCAGTTGTATTCTACTCATTACTTTTGTTTAGCTGATGCTCATTTACTTATATAAAAAGCGTTTTTCCAGGGATCAATACAATATCACTCCAGGATTTTGCATAGGGAATAGCTTTTAGTTTTCTGTAAGTACCAGATTTTGTCGTAGTCTTTACCTGAAAGATATGAAAGATTACAGTTTGAACTATCTGACTATGCTCTCTGCTATTGATTCCTTCTTTAGAACATGATAGGCTATAAAAATAACACAAAGACAAGCACTCTTCATTTGTAAATTATTTATCTGCACTTTTTGTTTCCTTTTTGAATGAAATATTCTAAAGAGCTGTCAACCTGAATGTCTTATAGGAATTATAATGTGACAGTCAATTGCTAGTTCAAAGGTTGTAAATTTTGATAGGCAACTCAAAGGCAAACTCTAAGCCCACTCTATATATATACAACAGCATCTGACAACTTTTTTCATGGAAATGATAATTTTTTTTAAGAATTCTAACTGTGAAAATGAATAGAACGTGATGTGGAATGCTTACTTATAGTTAAATACAAGAGACAGACTAACTTTTGAGGTTAATCATCAGGAAAAAAAGTTCCAACTCCATTGGAAGTTTTGGAAGTAAGAAGTAAGAAGCCTTACTTCTCTTCTTAGGTACTCATTCTCTTCAATGTAATTATCCTCATTCTTAAATAGTTATCCTTTTCCTTAGGTTTCTTACTTTTTAATTTTTTTCAAAACTGGAAGAATAATCTTTTTGATCCTTCTTTTCAAATTTCCCAAGTTTGCAATGCTTGCAATTAAGGTTGCAGAATAAAAGCTGTTAATCAACAGCAATTGTATGACGCAAGGTTTTCAATGGGTCTGTGTAAACTTAAAGAAAGGTAAAGTATTCTATAATCAACGTATTTTATGTTATTTAGAAAGAGGATTTTCTTTTAAGGTTGCTTGTATAAATGGTTTACTAAGCTGTAAAAAAGCTTGGAAATTGCTTGCAGTGCATCTCAGCATATCTAAAACTGTACTTACAAAGGTTTTTAAAAAAGTTTAAACTGATATAATAGCTCTGCATTAATATTTCCTAGAAGATGACAAAACTTTATATTTACCACTTCCCTGTTGCTGACTCAGCTAAAATATTGTCTCTATTGATAAAGACATTCTTATTTCAGGGCATGTCTGAAAAGAGGATCACCCTCATTTTCCAAAAATTGGAGGCATGAAAGTCCTATGTTAGAGGTCCTAGATCAAAACATTAAATGCTTTGAATATACTATGTTTATTTTAGTGTGAAGTTTTAAAACATGTTTTTAGCTCTTTTGTTTCAGTGCACTGCACAACAGAAGATATAAAAGAAATTACTTTATAGTAGATCATTTTTTTTTAAAAGAAGTGAAGGTGACCCCCCTAAGGACTCTTTGCCTTGTAGTTTATGAGGTAACATTACAGAAAATCAAGAGAAATGCCTTCAAATATTTAAGGAATAAAAATATGAAAGATGTGCAAAGCTCAAATGTCATTCCCCCAAATGTTTGAATGCTTACCCAAATCTCTTGAAAATTAAACAACAAATCTTGAAAGATGTAGAGGAAAATTTTCTAATACATGATTCTGTCTGAGATGTGAATGCCTCTTTCATTCAACCTTGACACCATGCACATCTATACATTCCTCTATACATATGTTCCTCATAAATGTTGAGTAAAGTAATTTGAAATAAAACAAGACAACAATTAACAAACATTTGAAATCTCCTAAAAGCCTTCATTCACAGGTATCTTTTTGTTTTCATGAGATTTCATGTCAAGACTTAATTGATTTGAAGAAGTTATTTTTCTATAGCCGATTGAGCAAGAACTGTGCAGATTTCAGAAATAAAGATAATAAGTAATACACTGTATTCACTATTGTAAGATCATTTGATCAAATACGTTTATATTAAATCTAGCAGTAACAAGACATTTGCCACAGGGACAGAGAAACTGCCAATTACATCAATATTAACTCAATAAATGCATGTTATTAAGTTAATCAAATCATGTGGGGAAAGCCACCCACTCTTTGCTGCAACAACTGGAAAGGGACATTGCAAATTTAAATCCTTAGTTCTGTTCAGAGCACACAGAGAGCTTATCATAGGTTCATATGATTTTCCTCTAGAGCCTTCAAGCTCTATGTTTAATTTTCAATAAATTTAGGTTTGGGTTGGAAAGAACATTCAAAGATCGTCTAGTCCAAACCCCCTAGGGCAGGGACATATTTCACTAGATCAGATTGCTCAAAGTCCTGTTCAGCCTGACCTAGAACACTGCCAATGATTCAGCATCCACATCTTCTCCAGGCCACCTGTTCTAGTGTTTCACCACCTTCATCATAAAAAAAATTTCTTCCTTATGTCCAATCTAAATCTACCCTCTTTTAGTTTAAAACCATTGTCCCTTACCCTGCCGCTACCAGGCCTTGGTGAAAAGTCTTTCTCCAGCTTTCTTATAAAGCCTCTTTATATATGGAACGTCTGTAATAAGGTCTCCCCAGAGCTTTCTCTTCACCAGGCTGAACAACCCCAACTCTCTGCAGCCTTTCTTCATAGCAGAGGTGTTCCAGCCCTCTGACCGTTTTTGTGGCCCTCCTCTGGACCCAATACAACAGGTCCCTGTCTTTCTTGTACTGGGGACCCCAGACCTGGATGCAGTACTCCAGGTGGGGTCTCACCAGAGCAGAGTAGAGAAGGAGAATCACCTCCCTCGACCTGCTGGCCACGCTTTTTTTATGCAGACCAGGATATGATTCCTTCTCCATTTCGGCTGTCACTTGTTCTTCTGTATTATTTATTGGGGGGTACATTTTCTTTAACCTTCATTTGCTGATCAGCGTACCTGTAGAATCCCTTCTTATTATCCTTTACATTCCTTACCAAATTCAACTCCAGCTGTGCTTTACCTTTCCTGATCCCATCCCTACACACCTGAGCAGCATCCTTATATTCTTCCCAGGATACAAGTCCCTGGTTCCACTGCCTATTACTTTCCTTCTTACACTTCAGTTTGACCAGCAGGTCCTTACTCAGCCATGCTGGCCTACTGCCTTCCTTGCCTGTTTTCTTACATGTGGGAATTGAGAACTCTTGAGCTCTAAGAATAATGTCCTTAAAGAGCTGCTAGCTTTGTTCAGCTCCTTAATCCCTGAGGGCAGTTTCCCGGGGGCCCCATTCACTAATTCCATAACAACTGAAAGTTCACTCTCCTAAAATTATGTCTCACTGCAGGCTTTTCTTCAACAGTTATTGTAGCTTACTAGATGACAACTTATGTGTAGTACTTCTGAGTTCATCAGGAATACACAGGGAAAGAGACACAGTCATCAAACAATTACTAAAGCCTCAGTTTTGAATGGAAATCATTATATAGATCAGTATACTTGCATGTTTGGTGTTGGTAGTATATTTTGCAATTTTGGGCTTCATGGAGTTGGTAAAACAAATAAGAATGTCATCTGCCTTGACTGTTCTAGGAGTTACTTTTTGGGGTAGGAAAGAAATCATTAAGGATAAAAAAATCATGACAATATTGGTTAAGTAAATAATTTTTCTTGTTTTATGGGTTTAGCATAAGTTTTCACTTGCACTGAATAGGCTTCTCCATTTCTGTAAATGTTCCTTCTTAAGTAAAGAAAATTGGTTTTATCAAATTGTGTCTGACTAATTTCTTCAGAAAAGCTCTTTTTAAAGGTGTAATTCATTTCTTATTAAAGTCAACAGCATTTTTACATGACTTTTTTTTAAAATGCCACTCAATTTAGCCTCTATCAAGGTACTGCAACTGAAGTGCTACCAATTTGTGCCAAAAGCAAATTTGACTGTAGGTGCTTAGTGCATTACATTTGGATAATAACATATATGAAAAGAAACAGTTTGGGAAAGTATGAAGTAAGAAATAATTGAGTTTCATGTTAAAATAATTTTGTTCATCTTACTCATTAGTTTTCCCAACATTCCTGTAACTTGTTTCCTATTAGGCTTATGTAATCCACCATTTACCTGTAGATGTTTCTGTGCTTTTACAAGTAAGGTTTGCAGTACAAATAAATGAAAATAATCTCTTATAAACAGGTTGCTTGCAGCTGCTATCAAGAAGACAAGCTGTTTTGCTTCTGTTTCTTAAGCTAAGCATAAGAAAAAGGCTGATTGTTTGGAAAAACAGTCATTAACTTTTCTCATAAAGGACTAAAAAATGAAAAATTATCAAAATAATTAAAACAAAAACCTAAATGTGTTGGAATACAAGAAGCTTCACTGAATCTCTGTGGAGGTCAAAGCACCAGGAGAAAACAAACCAGAAAAGAACAAAACAGATACTGTTAAACTTCAAAACTTAGTTGCAAAGCTTAGAATTAGGTGTGATACTGGGAATAAGGAGATTAAAAAATGACTTGAAGAAATAAAGAGGTAAAATTCTGATAACCTAGGGAAGACTTTAAGGGTTGATGAGACTTATGTTAGAGCTTATGACAAACAATGTAGTCATACATGAATGGAATGGATAGTAATTAGCTGTGTGAATGTCATATTAATTGTTTAAATGGAAAAGAGGAATGATTTAGTTTGACATACATATTTCCTGCTTGGCATGCAGGTCATGAACACTTCGGGAGTAGAAAGGTTAATGCTACTTCCATTATACCATAGTGATAGTTTTGGATTCTCCCTTTTTTACTGAACAGAAAAACGTCAGTCCATCTGGAAGTGAGTACCTTGCTGCTTATGGAAGGCCATGCTGCTGAACCTCCTGCTGAACCACAGTGACTTCTCCTGCATTCATAGAGGCTGAGGCTGCTCCATCTTTTTTGTTACTGACTCACATGTATTGTTATGCCCAGTTACCACCAGAGAATTACAGCCGCCTTTGTAGCCCAGCTTAAAGCCACATGCAACTCTGGGAAGAAGTTCTACAGTCTTTGGTCTGAAAAAAGCTGAGGTGCAGGAGTCCACTTGCTGCCTTCACTACACAACTACTTGTCTTGGAAAGAAACTTTCTTGTGAAGGAGTTAGCAAGCAGCAGTTGGAAATACACTGTTTATCATGTAGAAGCCTTGAGGTAAGATTCCAAAAAAATCCAGACGTTGAAAGAAATAAAAATTGACAAAAGTAAGTAAAGCTGCTGAATTCTGCAGCTTCATTCTTTTCAGTGATGACTGAGAAAATATCACCACTATTTTAATGTTATATTCCCTTATTAACTGGAGTCTGGATTTGTTAAACCCTGGGATGTGCTGCTGCAGGTATGGTCCTTTGTAAGACTGAATAAAGAGGGTGCAGAGCAAAGGAGAGTAAAGGCCCGCATACAGGTACATTTTTGCAGTATTTATTTATAGTACATTCCATGTAATTTGCTGTGAAGATAGTTGGTTTTGAAAGGAGGAATGAAAGAAAAAGACCAGAAAAAATTCAGAATAAGAAGTGGAGAAGAAAGAGCATGAGAAAGAATCAGAAGAATCCAAGCTTTTCTTTGTAGTGTTCCTACTTAGGATTACTTTTAGTAGACAAACAGAAAAATATGTTAGCGGGGCTTAGCCAAAATCAAGTGTTTGGTTGTTTTTTTTTTCCTCAGAGCATATTACACTTAGGTAATAAACAATGTGCAGTATTAATGATCTAATAAAGCCCACTATCATGATACGAAACTCTCTGATACTTTTTCACATCTTTCTTGCCAAATAGATTTAGTTTTATTTCCTAAGTACTTATCAAGGTCACTATCGTTAGAACTCTATTATATTTTCCAGCAGCCAAACTCATCCTTTAACTTAACCATAAATTTCTTGCAATGGGCATTTTGCACACTCTAAATATTCTTTTAAGCATCATCTATCTTATTCAGAGAAGAACTGGAGATATCTGGAAGAAATTACTTATTCTCTAATAAAACAGATGCCAGATAAGACTGAGACAGAACCAGGGGATACAGCAGTACGTTTGCTACAGCTGTCCATCCTTTACCACATTTTGTATGGACCTTGGTATCAGCAGTAGGTGACAGCATTCACATACAATTACATAAGAATATAACATGTTTTTCAATTTTCACTCTGAGGGTTGTTTTCCTCTAAACTTAAGGAATAACTTAAGACTGTTTCTGGTGAGAATTTTGGATTGTGGCTAGGAAATATGATGTATTAAGAGGAAGGGAGTTAAATTCATTTTTATAATGTACAATCATATTTGGAGATTAAGTGCATTACACTGGAGTGACATTATGTTCTTTTCACATCACACACAATCACATTATGCAATATTATTCATAAAGGAATCAAGCTCTGTCTTAAAATTGGATACTAGTTTTACTTCCTTATTCCAGTGGGAAGTCTGTTCCTCAAGTACGCTGTTCTGACAACCACAAATTTTCATCTAATACCCAGACTAATTTTATTAATACCCATGTTATATCCATTTGTTCCTTTGCCAACATTATCTTTGAGTTTATATAGTCTGTTAAGAGAGAATAATGAGCCTGCAGTATCTGAATCTTTCTTTCCTCTTCTTGAATCAATAGCGTAGCCTGTTTTATACTTGTCAGTCATGTAATTCCTCCACCCCTACATTCCACATAAGCAATTTATTACAACTTTTTACTGTTGAACCTATGAATTCATCTGCTGACTAAAGAATTATGATATGGAGTTACATCTAGTCCTTTGAGTTTGAATGCAGTTTGGCTCACCTCGTGGAGATACTTACTATTTCTCATTAGAAGCATTGACCTTCTTATAGTTGAAGATCAGCTAAAAGATTACCTCTGCTAAGGTTTTAGTTTTACTTCTGGCAAATCTCCCTTTAACCTAAAACTTGAATTTTAGCTTGCTTTCTTTCATGAGTAGTCCTTTCAATTCTCTTACATGAAAATCTTCTCTTACATTGTTTATTCTTAACATCATCTGTGAGGTGTTAATTTCATTAGCTGGACCATTCCATATAGTTTTTCCCCTTTGTTTGTATTACATTTTCCAGACAGAGTTTTGAACTTCTCTGTATTCCAGTCCAGCTAACTTAATTTATTATTTTCACTATTTAGCTCCTTAATTTGTTAAAACAAATCCTTTTGGAATAAAAACCATAAATTACAGCTGGTTTGGTTTGTTTGTTTGCAATTGATCTAGCTGTTCAATTTAAATTAAATCCATTCATGTTCTTGCAAGGACTAAAGTTGTTTTCTACCACCAGCCATTCACGACCATCCGAAGAAGAAAAAAATTATCATTATGTATCTTAGAAATTGGTAGTCTCCCATTAATTTTTAATTCCAGGTAAAAAAGAGAATTATGTCTTTTTACTTTAAAGGATGTTCAACAAATAAATCTGTCAGCTTTTGTAACCAAGATTACTTGATCTTTACTGTAATAAGTAACATTTGCTTTGTAAACAACATGCTCTCTGCCATAATAAAAGAATTCTAATTGTCCTCGATTATGTTACATAGAGTTCTTAATTCCACATCTGATGCATAGATGTGTAGCTAACTCCCAGCTCTACTCAGCAGGTTGTTTATCACATTCTTTCCTGAAATATTTTCACCTAGATAAATTACAGTAATTTTAAACTTATCTAGGTTATATTTTCTTGTTTCTTTAAAGTCTAATAGACATTATCATATAGCAACATGGTAGTAATATTAATAATGTGATAATACGGTGTTGTGTTACCTAAACATTTGCTCTGAACATTCTGCAGAATTTTATTTCTGCTCTGAACCTAGATGTGTGTTATTGTTTAAAAATATTTTTAGATTAGTAATAATGTTGTAATGTTTCCAGTTTCATAAGACTCAGTATAAACAGTGATTCTGATCTGGTTTATCTTTCAATACCTATGGATTTCAAGGCAAATACACTTTCTGTCAAAGTAAGATAATTTCTGCCTCTTTTCCCAGTATAAAAATGAGTTGATTCCTAAGCAGAAAACATCCTGCAATTGGCATGGATATTTCCTGCCTCTAAATTGTACTTTTCTACTTCTTTCTTTAGATTACTTTCTAAACTGACTATTGTTTTTACTCACATAAATAAGATGACACTGGCATGTGAAGAAAGAAAAATACAGATGTTACTGCAATTGATTACTTTTTTATTGAAGTTTCTATGTGTACACATATAAGTTACAAAATACATTGCTCTCAAATTGTGAGCAACTATTGCAAATTTCTTAGATGGCATCTATAAATTTTACAATTTAGGGCTACTTTCTCTGATTACTTCTTCTTTGGGTCAGACTGATTTTTTTTGTTGTACAATATACTCATGGTTAGAAGAGCTAAGTGCCTGGTGCAGCACAACATTCATGCATAGGCTTGAAACATATGAAACATATATATAAAATCAGCATGAATGCACAGAGGTTTAAAATTAAGAACAAGTTAAAGTGTCTTGCAGAACAGGGCTATGCAGTCTGTAGAAATACTATACGATTTTTAACTTAATTAAAGAACATACTTTGTTGTCTTTTTCAGTCCAGAGGCACTGAAAATAGAAACTGAAGATGCATACATGTACAAGTGAATAGCATTCAGGGTTCAAAATATTTATTTTTTTAAACTGAGGGGTTTAAAAACGTTTCTGTAATCCAATACATGCTAGATAAGCCTACCTAACACTTATGTTTTATATTTCTGAAAGAAAGTCACTTGGAACAAAAAATTCCACTGTGTCTCAGTAATTCTCCTGTCAGAGTGTGAGATGAAATATATTGGTCTTCAGAATTCTTTTTTGGTCTATATGTTTTGTATATAAAGTGATAGAAGGAAATGGCGTAGATTTCAATAACTTTGAAAACCAATCTTCTACTGTCTGAACAACAGTCAGGCTGATAGGCACCGAATAAGTATGTTTACTTGTGATTTTACACAGGAAAAGGTATCATTTTAAAGGAAAATGAGGATGCATGAGTCATGAAAAAGATTATTACTGCTCAAACACTGTCATAGGAATGGTTCATCAAGCTGGCAAGTTATTTTCTGCCTTCCAGAATGAAGAAAGGATGTGGTTTTCTATTATGAACAGTGAAGACTACATCATACTTAGAGAAGTGTCATGGCCAAGAAATCAATCAAGACATTTAGACTAATCTTACTATTTTGAAGTAACTATATATACAGGTTGTTTTCCTGCATGACAAAAAGACATCGCCTGCTTCATAACACACCGTCCAAAGGTAGAATTAATGATTTCAAAATTACTGTGCTGTACTCTTTCCATTGTCATATAGATGGCACTTGCTAACTATACAACCTAGTAAAGTGCATGAACTACATTGTCACTGTGTACTAGTATAATGAAATTAGCACATGCAGCCAAGCGTTACCATGGTTGGGCTTTTTTTTGTTCTCCAGGCTGATTACATATTACCTATTATAAGATCCTAAAGAAAAAAAATTAAAAAAAATTATGAAAGGTATTTGAGTTCTTAATTGTAGTGGCAACAGCTAGACTATAATTAAATTGTGGTACATTTCTATGCCTCCTGAGATTTAGTTTAAAAGTAAAAAAATATCCAAAGTTTTCTCTAGAATCTCATGTAGAAGGGTTTCTTCTCTGTGTTTGGAAGATCTAGAGACAAGAGTAATAAAAGGACCTTTTACATATTTCTTTGCATTTAGTTATCAACCTCTGGAAGAATCTGAGGACTGCTTTAAAAAAGTATTCTAGTTTCTATAGTTCAGGTACACTATTGCCAAAATTGAATCTAAGGTCTGTGTTAAGACACTAGTTTTTTACAGGAGATAGTAGGGTCTTTGGAAGACATCTCAAGGAAGTATGCAAAAGTGGTAGGTGTGTAAGACCCAGACATAAAAAACCATCACATATCATGACATTGTATAAATTCTTCCCCCTTAAATATTTCACTTAACATTTTAGAAAAGCCTGGTGTACCTCTCTTAATCCTTAAGGCACTTTGATCAAAGAACTAGCATAGTTTAGTCTTTTCTTTTAAAATATAGCTGGATGAGGTACCTAGTCATGTTTGGAGTCTTTTTGTTTTGTTTTGTTTTGTTTTTAAAAGTAAGACCCAAATGGTTAGAATACTTTTTGTTTTCCTCTTTTGTTGTATTATTTTTTTCCTCCTGGTGGAAAAATCAAAACCTAAACCCATAAAACCTTAGTGTTTAAACACAAATTAGTTACTTGTAAATTGAAATAAATTAGCAAAAAAGTTCCCTTTTCATTTCTTTATTAAATGTATTTTTGTTCTCTGAATAATAAGTCATTAACTTTATCTCACAGAGAGACTGCAATCACTTAGGTAATTTTGTTATAATTCAGATTGTGAATTCATAAAGTTATATTTTTACAAGCTCGATAACATGAATTAAATAAAATACTATAACACCAGATCTATTAGACTCATTTTCAGGTATTCTTTTCTTGGAGGCATAGGAAAAACACACACTACATATTTTCCCCAAAGGATGTAGGGTGCAAGTACATTTTGACTTTTTCCAGGTGTTCACAGATGGCTGGTAGCTCTCTGAAACAAGCCATCTCCCAGTGCTCCATCCTATGTGTTTTCACTTTGTACTGTGCCTGCCGTGGGATACAGTTAAGAGGTACATGTCAGTCTTTGGAATGCTGTCCTGTGTGCCAGAGTACGGCATGTGTCTATGTGCATGCACGCACATAGACACACACACACCTTTTGACATCTAAAAGAATTATGGCCCTAGCCTCAGCTGTGTTAGCAGTAGTATCTAACATTTCTGTCTGTAAATGAAGGCTGTGTGTAAGTTTACCATTAAGATAAACTAAAGTGGACAATAAAGAAAACAGTTTGCTGCACAGAAAGGATGACATTGAAATCATAAGTTCAAAAGGAATCCACAAGTCCAAACATAGGTGTTAGTTCTCACCTAAGCATTTTAAAGAAAACAAACAGCATGTTTTTCAGATTTTTTTTTTTTATTATAAAAGAAAGCACAACAGAAGAAATAAAACCCCACTAATATTTCTGGAAGCTTTACTGAAACATCATAATTAAGGTATGGTTTCTTTTTTAAAAAAGAAATATTATTGGCGTTAGTCACAAGTACGCGCTCTTCCTTATCATTCTATAAAGTAAATGTGTAAATGTAAAGAAAACACACAATTTATTAATAGTAACAAACACTGGGCATGGACAACTTAAAAAGCATTTTTACATAAATCCATATTACAATATATAAGTAAGTATGCTATTTAGTTTTACCAGTTAAGCAATTAAGCTAAGAATATAAGTCTTACAAATTTCAGTGAACTTCTTTTGTTTCTAGCAATTCATCTTTTTGAAAGGAAGAATCTGCCTACAAAAGATGTATGTAAATTATCAAAAGTTAAATTTTTGCTACACAAAGTACTGAATATTCTTCTATATGTTTCTGTATCCACCTCAAATTACATTGTTTTGTGGATGATATAATAAAAACAGCTAACCTGAACTTTTTGCTCTTGCAATTTTTCTTGCAATTTTGATCTAAAATATTTGAAATAAATGGTGATTTTTGAAATAAGTGGAGCTAAGAACCTTTCCTAAATACAACCTGAATGGATTACTAGGTAATCTAAATTTTACTTCCAACTATGACTGGGTTAAAAAAAAAAGTTATAAACTTGGGAAAGGACTCTTTGGGGTTTATTCTACAGTCCCAGTATTCTGGGACTTTACTGTATAAGACTTACAGAAACCTATAGGCCTAATCTGTCTGCAGAAACGCTGCTATGCAGTAGCAACATCCAAGCAGTTCTGAAAATCAAATTTGTGGAAGTCCATTCACTGGTTTCATTCCAAGACTTCCTTCAAGCTCATTCTGGAGCAGATCCAACTCGTATGTTCTGTAGTTGAGCTTTGAGGATACCATGAGTTTCAGACCATCTCCCTAGGGCATGAATGGTCCTGGACATCTTGCTGCTGGCTCAGTGACTTACTGTGGTGTTATAGGTGGCCAGTCCTGGGCAAGCAGTACAGATGAGAGTCCTTCCTAGAAAACTGATAACATTCACTGTCACATTGACTGAGGGAATTTGTAGATTTCTGGGGGGAGCAAATGTTAAGAAATTATGCCTTGTACCTCCAATTAATTGTTTCTGCCTCCCATTCCTGTGCCTGCTTTCTCTACTCTTTAAAACCTTCTCTAAGTTACCTCTTGGAATATAACTTTACATTTGGCTCTGTCAGACTGAATTTTATCTGAATGAACCCAAATCATGAGCATACATCTTCATGAGAGTTATTCATTAAAATTGTGGACATTGTTTGTGAGGCCCAGGTACACCTCCTGAAGCTCTGGCATTCTATGCGTATGGTAAAACCATGAATTTCTGCTAACTATTCATGATCGTTTCAGTAAATACACTACTTTTAATTCAGTGTACACACATCCACATCCACATCACCATACATGCATATGCATATGCATATGCAAATATATATACACATTTTACGTATAATTATTCATCAAAATATTCTTTTTGCTCTTATGATTAGAAACTGTGTGTTTTTTCCCAAGCAAAACGTTAAGTAGTAGTAGTAAGTCCATGGAATCATTCATTCATTCATTTAGTCTTTCAATATTCATTAATAGATGTTAAGATGTCTATTCCAGATCACAGAACTGAGATACTGAGGTGAAATGATATTGATTTCTTTAAGATCATCCACCAGACCTCCATGTGGCTGAAAAAGTAGACGCATCTCCTTCATTAGCCAAAATACTTGCGAAATTTGTGAGTTACTTAGAGCTTTACAATATTGTAGATCCTTGCCCTTGACTGAAAGAAGTTCTTTGCCTTTTTGTATAATTACATTTCTGATAATTTTTTTATCTAGTAAAAAATCCCATTAATCCATGGCTATATAAGAATTATTTTCCTGTTACATCCTTCAGTCTTGTTAAAAAAACCCACAACACAACAAGAACAAAATAATTAAAAAAGAATGGAAAATGTACCAGAAATGTACCTGGCTATAAATTTACCTGGCTTGTTGTCTTCTTCAAAGCTTCTGAATAATTTGCCATCTTGCCACATCTAGCATGATTTTACTTGCAATTTAACTAAAGCAATTGTACAGGTCAGGTTCAATTCTCCCAACCCCCAACCACCCAACTTTCTGATGACTATGTTGTTCTGGAATTTGGGCTACATATTTATGAGACCCCACACTACTCCATTCTTGGCTTCTGAAAGATTTTCAAAATGTACCATAGAGGTGTTATTTTCAATATATTTTGGTACTTCATGTGATCACCCCCTCTTAACTCTACTCCATTGCAGACCTACTTGAAGCTCTTTCAATCTGTTCCTTCTTGAAAGGTGTATTTCCCGGAATTGTCCTTCTTCTACTCTTTTTCTTTTCAAATCTTCCTCTCTGTTGCGATCTAATAAGTACACTCTGGCTCAGAGATTAACATAACAAGCACAGAAGTTTTGAGAAGCTTTAATTGTTCATCTGACTTTGTTAACTCTCACAAACTGTTTGCTGCAGCTCTAAAATTGTTCAGTGTAATGAAGGACAAACCAATGGCCAAGAGGAATCACATTCCCGTGAGCCATGGAGTGTATCGCTGTGATTTATTTTAGCTGTTAATTGTGAAAAAAAAAAGGTATTGATTGGAAAAGTTGCTGATATAGTGTTGACCTCTGTGATTGTCAGCTTTTAACCCAATTTATGTGTCTGATCATTCCTATTGAATTTTAAAGTACTAGCTATGACAAATCAAAATTTATTTTGTTTAATAAAATGTTGCCAGATACTAAGTGTCAGTTAGGAAATTAGTTTTAATTTCCCTTTGTGGCTAATTAGCTGTTAGCACCTCAACCCTCTCTATGTATATAATTAATGTTTCTAATAAAATATTTTTTTCATTGGCTCTGCAGTTGATACTATGGGCTGTGAAGATATTTTCACCTTAGTCATCAAATATTATTCTTGCCTTTCATGGACAGCTTTAAGAAAATGTGTTGCTTGCCACATTATACTCATGAGAATTCAATATGCAAATTGTTTGAAGGAAGAAAAGATCTTGGAAGTATTTCAGTTCTTCAGATTTTTAGGTTTTTTTCTGATTGAAGAAAACCAGCTAACTTAAACTGTATACATTCAACACAGTTAACAAGCTCAGTAAATATAAGCAAGGATAAAAATCAAAGATATGAAAAGGATTCATCTTTCTCATTTCTTCAGACTACAGTCAGAAACCTTCTGTCTTGGTTAAGCAAATAAACAAATGCTTGCTTCATAGTGATTTAAGCTTCATACATCATAGTGGTATATACATGTCTTTCGTTAGAAGTCCTAGAAACAAGAATGCAATTAATAAAGAAAATAAGAATTCAATACTGGTTTATTTTATTATTTTGCATTGCATTGTATGCCTTTCCTAAAATGGGCTTTGTTAAAGCAGATTCTTTTTCATAACCAACTCTAAAGAGCTTTTCAAAACCACTGTGTTGCCATTACATTAGGACAGAAAAAATCCATAGAGATAGGAACCATTTTCAGCTTCGGGGTTAAGACATTTATCTTACATATATATAAAGTCTCCCATCTCCATGGATACCAAAATCTCCTGTTAAGACCAGAATTTATCTGTGGAGAGCAACAGCATGGTCTAATTGCTGATACCTTTATCTTCACTGAATAGCCCCTTTCGCCAAAGTAATTGCCTTGCCAATAATGAGGCTGCTTGTGTAATAAACTGTTTCTTCATATGAAAAAAAAAAAAAGGTTTTAGAGTATTGCTGAATCTAACTAAACACTTTATCCATCAGAAATTGCAGAAGAACTTAGACAAGTATGTTGTTAACATTGAAACTGGAATCTGGCAAGAATGCTAAAATCTAGCACCTATTTTACAGTAAATTCTAGAACATCTTGATGGTTAAACGTGTCCCTGAAGACTGTATATTTTGTATAAGCACTTATTTACACATGAATGTGTTTCTTTGCAAAGAGGGCAACTGTGTACAAATTACCTAAGATGTACCAGTCATGTAAAAATAGTGATTTTTACATGTACTTGCAACATTGTCATAGGTGAAAATGCATACAAATAAACACAAGGTTAAGAAGGCTGTGGATTTTTTTTCTGATTTTGCTTTAACCCTGACTCTATCGGGTTCCTTTTGATAGACAGACCTCTAGAATCAGAAAACTTATGAATTATCAACCTACAGCAAACAATATAGCACATAACAGGTAGAATTAACTTTCTTAATGAAGTTTGCCAATGTTTTCCTTGACTGGGAATTTTTCAAGACCATTCATCAGCTTTAATGTATGGACTTTTGATGAAAAGACTGAGTTTATAGTGGAAATTTCATGGAAATTAATGGAAAATCATGCTTATTCTTCATGAAATGAGCTGCAGACTCATTCCTTCAAATTCTGTCCTTAATTTGTGTAGCAAGCACTTCTAATCATTTTCCTGAACTAGGAGGGATTCTAAGACAATAAATTAATAAGCATATGTAGTACTTCAGTGTACTCAGACATATTTATTACTCCTTTTAGTTCCTTTTATTTTTTAAGCAGAAATCAACAAAAAGAAAGAAAAAAATAAAAGTTTCAAAAATAAGAAGTGCTTTAGTTTGTGTTACTATATCAAGATGGTAAATTATGCACTTTTAGTGGAAACATGATATCAAGTACTTTAATACATGCAAACTCTCTATGCTGGTCAAGAATTAAAGAGCTGCGTATTGATGAGTGTCACTAGATAATGACAAGCTTAGCTCTTGCATGGAATTTGTCCCACATTGCATTATTTTATCTGGTTTTGAATAATCTTACATAAAAATGCATGTAACCTGCCACCTTCTTTTTGGCAAGACTTTTACATAAGCTGAAGTATGATGTTTATTCCACGAAGTATATTCCACAAGTTTATTCCACTTGTGAATAAGTGCTACCAATTCAGCTGGGCCAAAAGCCACTTGATTCAGATTGTAGTACAGAAAAAAACCCAAAGTGTTTTGTTAATTCTGTCCACTTGCATTAATCCATCTTCCTTTGGGAAGCCTGTTGACACAAAAAATGAAGCAATGCAAGTCTGGACATATATTATTCCTGGATATCTCCAGAATACCAGGAGACTGAGCGTTTAGGAAGCAGTTTGCTTTCAGCTTCTCCAAAGGGTGGATGATTATACATTTTAGGTTTTATTCCTACAAAGATCATACTGATGTAACAGGGAGATAAAATTTGAAAGATTCAGGCTAAAGTTAGAAGTGTAGTCTCCAGAAACCTTTATTGATTCTGCATTTATATTCTTTAATTAAAAGATGCTGGAAATTCAGGTCAGGTTTCTGGCCACTGTGATGTCATTATCCCATACAAGCACTTTGCTCTTCATAGGCTTCCCTGCAAATAACTGAAAGTAAATAACAGGTTTCCAAGGCAAAAATCTAGCAGAAAAAGCAAACAAACAAGCAAAACCCCAACATAATCACCTTTGTGAAGCATAAAGGAGCACTAAAAGGCACAAGTACATGTGTTTTTCCTTTGCAGTTAACCTTTTTTTAAATGTAAACTACCAAATTCCTACTGACTTTGCTTAGCTGCTACAAGGGACAATTTCTTACACAAATAAATGCAATCATTTTCATATTCATTTTCTGTAATAAAAATAAAACTTCCATCCATTTAAATTCAAATAGTAGTAAGTGAGAAGTCCTGCACCGTACAGTATATTTTGCAGGGTATAGTGTAAACATTAATATTACATAGCTCCCTTATTTTAGGTTTCTCAAAGTAATTTACTGACAGAGTACATATACTTTTGAATCCAGGTCTAGGAATGAATCATTGCTTAGCTGGAAGCTGTGGTCTGCTTTTATAAATCTTGCCAGAATATATTCCCACATCCACTGTAAAATGCCTGGAGATTCAGGAAAAAGGACTGGGTCAATATTACATTGCTTACTCATTTGTTAATCATGTAGTCTAATCATATTTGTGCCTATTTCTTGGCCCTTTTTATTGGCTTGACCTTTATTTGACCTTTACTGTCAGGACTGTAGGGAAAAGTTGACTGTAAATAGGGCTGAGAACCATTAAATTGAAAAAAAGTAATAAAATATAAGATAGGCACCACATATTGACAATGCTTTTGTAGATACTAAGTCTGTTCAGAAAATTCTATTTAAAACATAGATTTTACTGCAAATTTAAAAAAGTAGGAAGGCACTTACCTTACACTTAAAGAAATCAATACAGTCCTGTTTTCTGACAAACAAATTTAAATTCTAAAATTAATTATAAAATGGCAATTTAAAAATTGCACATTAAGTAAAAAAAGAAGGTAAACAGACTATGCATACATGACATCTATATGGTACATTGGTTCAACAGCACCTACCTTTGTGAAGACTAAATTTGTAAAATGCCTTTCCATTGTTGAATGTATATATAAGACTATAAAAACATCTTTTTAACTAAATATTTTGAAATTCCAGTTTGTATCTTTATCCATGAAAAATTCCATAGACACATAACCAAAATAATCCTGGACTAAATTAGTTTTTCACAGAGAACAAAGTTTGCTCTCTTTCTCTTTTCTCTTTCTTCTTTTCTTTCAATGTTAGGGACAAACTCTATGGCCATAGTCTAGAAGAATTTTAAAAGCTCTCCTGATACTGTTCACCTACAGAAATAGTGATCAGCAATTAGCTTCATAATTGAGTTCCCATTTTCCATCACTCATCACTGGGAATACTAAGAGCTGCTACAAGAAACAGACAGGACAGTTCAACAGGTCCATTAGCTATTTTTCTTTGGGAGAACCACATTTATTTTTTGCAGAGACATGACTGCAGTCAGAACCATATGAGAACCATGTGACTTCACACTGTACCTTGAATCAACATAATATATTCTATATTTGTTAAAAAATATCATTTGATCTAAGGGAATGTACATTTTAATAATTCTAGATAACACTGAGATATTTTTATATATTGCAGAATACATTTTGTAATTGCTGTCAGGTTAATTTTAAAAAGAAATTATGCAAAAATATGCAACAAATTTATGTCATTAACTTAAATTGTTACTGTAAGAAATAAATTAGAAACAAGCTTTGACTCTTGTAAATTTTGTTCACAGCTCAATACTGACATCTACAATTTGTCAGGTTTCCTGTTTCATAAAAAATATTTTATAATCTGCTGTAAAATTAAACTTCTGGCTTTGGTAGGAAAAGCTGATGTAGCAAAAATGTCTGCACAGGTTGAAAAGACAAGGTAAATTATCACTATCTCAAACCATGATCCATAACAAGTGATATAAATATGAAAGATTTGGGATAATATTTTTAAGTTAGTATTTTCATCCCAGTTTAAATCCATTTCAAACAGCATTTTATCAGAAGACTGAGCTGGAGAAGAATCCCTTAGGCCATCATGTCCCCTTGCCTTCAGAACAATTAAGGAATACAGCTTTTTTCAGAAACAAATCGAGCCTTTCTTAAAACATGGATCAGATATCCAGGTAAGTTCTCCAATACTTTTGGAGATCATATCAGATCAGATCAGATCTCTGACATTTTTCAGACTATAATCCCAGATCCTCACTGTAATGATGGTTTCCAGGTTAAATGTATTAATGCTTAGGTCATATTGTGTTTTTATTTTGCTAGCATTGTCCTTAATTAAATAATCTGGCATTAATAGTATTGTATATAATTAGATTGTTCCTTTGAAAATCAGTGTTGTATTTTCTTCTTTTTCCTCCATTCATCTCATGTCTCATTTTACTTCCATGTCTTTAATTATTTATTCCTTCAAAATATCATTTAGTTCTTTTCCTAAATGTCTGATGTTGCCTGTATTCTCCAGTTCTTAAATGTACTAATACAGTTCCTTAAATCTATTGAATTATTCAATTACAAAGTCCAGTACAATATTGGGACCTTTGCTGAAGGTTCTATTAAAATTCTGTGTTCTGAATCTGAGGGAAGTGTATGAAAAAGGTGATATGTTTATGCAGTTTTTCACTGACATGCATCCCAGCTCTCTAAATCCTTAACTCAGGAAATCAAAGGAAGTCTCATCAGTGTTGTCATTCAGACCAAGCATTGTCAAATGCTTGTTTGTGTACATTTTACCATAATTCCAGAAAGAGCTGACCATCTGATTTCCCTCCATGTATTAAAAGTTTCTTACACTAGCTGCCTATGCTTCTTTCAAACACAATGTATTAGCAAAGATTTTTCTCTAATTTAAAAGTCGAGTGGGAATTTTGACTGAACAAGTATGAGAAAGAATGGCAGGACTGTATTTTCTCCGGGTATAATAAATAGCATACAACATACCTGAGAATAACTCCTCACCTCCAGGTTGCAAGCAACGATTGCTCAAAATAGTTGTGTGCTCTGACAAAGATGAGTTTACTTCGATAGAATGGCAATGATTCATTTGCTTTCTGTCATATGAATATTCCCTTAAGGGGTCTCAAGCTGTAAATCTTGGGAAAATTTGGTGAAGTTTGTTCTAAAAATCCATAGAATAATACTTACATGTAATGGAAATAAATATATAAATGGAAGGTGGGGGTCCCCGCTTCCTCATCCTCACACCAATTTGTAGACACAGAGGAGAGAGGAAGGTGAAATGCAGGGGAAGATTTTACTGGATGATTCCCACGTGATGTAAGATTTCTTGGGAAGCATGTAGACAGAGCATATTGGAGCAGTTCCATGGCTACCACAGGAAATTATAGCAGTAAGGTTCAGAGACCAGGATACAAATCAATCACTTATTATTGGTCCCTTTACATTTTCTGCATAGACACCTCTACCACACCATATGAATTTTATTATAAAAGGTTTTGGCTAAAGCTCAATGGTGGTTCTCAGTTAAAATGTTCTGGTTTGCAACCTTCTGATTTATTATTTCTTATATATGTAGTCGTTAATTAAAAAAAAGTAGCACTTTGAAAAAAGCTTCTTGATCTATTTTTACAACTTGCAGGCTGTGAAGTTAGTACAGTAGCAGCACTGGATCCCTCTTGTGGAAAGGCCACCAGGGTATGGATCATCTGTACCCTTCAGCTCGGAGTGGGTTCATGTCTATGTGCAGGGAGATGAAAGAAGGTGAAGGATTTGCATTTTGCTTTTTTTGTCTTTTTCTTTTCTTTTTTTTTCCCTCTGATTTCAGTTTTCAAAATGCAGACAACCTGCAAATTATTGTATTTGCATTTTGGAAATAAATACATTCATAAAGTAACATTTCAGCTTCCAAAAAAACCTCTGGTCAGGCAGGTTTATACCTTTAATTTCTGAATATAGTGAAAAAAAACCCCTGGAAGTTCCACTGTCCAAAAAGACGCAAGGAAAACAAGTAGAAATCACTCTTAAAGGATTTATCTCATGTTCATACAAAGATGACATGAACCACAGCTGTGGCTGCAGAATCCCTCAAGCACACTTTCAAGTCCTCAATCAAATAAGCAAGAACTTAAAGTCCATTGCTGGCTCCCTTCTGTTTCTCAAGTGTGCATTCAGACTTGCATAGGGGTTTCTTATATTCTTCACCATGCACATCTAGATGTATAATAGCTTTTTTGCAACCTTGGACTGTTCTCAGTGCCCTGGCCACCTATACTGAGAAATAAGGGGACAAAATTGAAGAAGCTTTTTAGCTTTTATAGCTTATTGATTTTTATATTTTCAGATGTATTAGAGCAATTTTTCAAACGTATCCGCCTTACCTTGATATCTTGAGTGTGGAGAGAGGATTTCACATTTATTAGCTTTGCTTTGCTGAAAAAAATTCAGCAGTAGAAATACTCCTGTGTTATGTCAGGGATATAAATGGTTTTGCTATTAAAAAAAAAATCAATTCTCAGAATAAAATTCAAAGCTCATGTGCAAGTGTTACATAAAAAGCAGACAACAAGGAATGTACTTTCCCAAGTAGGTAACAAAGATGGTTTTAAAAAGTACAGACATGAATTGCAGTTGAACTTAATGATGCTCAATACTTTCCAAATAGGAAAGTTCTATCTTAATGGAGAGCATATAATACGGTAAATACTTTTTTTATTATCTCTGATCAACCATGACAGCATTAGAAAAGGAATGCAGGAGAAAAGTCTTCTTCAACGGGAGTATTATTTTCTCAGATCAGAGGCATTAAAAAGTACAGACATGAATTGCAGTTGAACTTAATGATGCTCAATACTTTCCAAATAGGAAAGTTCTATCTTAATGGAGAGCATATAATACGGTAAATACTTTTTTTATTATCTCTGATCAACCATGACAGCATTAGAAAAGGAATGCAGGAGAAAAGTCTTCTTCAACGGGAGTATTATTTTGTCAGATCAGAGGCAATAATGTTTGAGCTATTTCATTGTAAGAATTTTTATTTCATTAGGTGATCTGAATTTTTAAACACTATAAACAGGAAATTCTATCCTGCAACAAAGGTATACAGCAACTGGCCCAAGAAGTGAAGGGAATTCAGCTATCCCATTGTTTATCATATCAAGAGTATGATATTTGTTTCTCCCATAGTATTCATATCAAGTGATAATTGTGACTACATCCATTTATAGAATCATAGAATCATTGAGGTTTGAAAAGACCTCTAAGATCATCGAGTACAACCGTCAACCCAACACCACCACCCACTAAGCCATGTCCCTAAGTGCCTCATCTACTCGTCTTTTAAATACCTCCAGGGATGGGGACTCCACCACTTCCCTGGGCAGCCTGGTCCAATGTTTCACCACTCCTTCAGTAAAGAAATTTTTCCTTACATCCAGTCTGAACCTCCCCTGGCACAACTTGAGGCCATTTCCTCTCGTCCTATTGCTAGTTACTTGGGAGAAGAGACCAACACCCACCTCGCTACAACCTCCTTGCAGGGAGTTGTAGAGAGCGATGAGGTCTCCCCTCAGCCTCCTTTTCTCCAGGCTAAACAACCCCAGTTCCCTCAGCCGCTCCTCATAAGACTTGTTCTCCAGACCCTTCACCAGCCTCGTTGCCCTCCT
>NW_008795885.1:6346593-6356836 GCF_000699145.1 Aptenodytes forsteri | reverse complement strand
CGCGCCACGTCCTGTTTGCCCGCCCTGTTCGTCGCGCTCCCTGTGGGCTGCTCTTGTAAGTGAGGGGGTTTGGCCGCCGCCCCTCTTGTCCCCGCCCACACTGAGTCAGAGCTGCCGCTCGTCAGGAGCTCCCCCCTCCGGCTCGGGGAATGGGAGGGCTGGGGCACCCTCTTGCTCCCTGCGCTTTTGCTTTTCGCGGGTTTGGCCGCGGTTTTGCCGCTTCAGGAAGGGTCCCCCGGCGCGATCCTCCGCTCCGGAGCCCTTCGCCTTGGTGGCTTCAACTGATTCAACTGCATTGATCTATTTTACCTCATTTTGATATCAATTACATGACTTTGATCACCTCCTAACTGCTTCATAATGCAAATGCTTCTGATTCAGTACTACTTTGTAGGTTTTTTCCCCTCAAACTAAGAATGTACACTTTAAATTATTTAAGTAGTTCACACAAGAACTATATAAACTCTTTTGCATAAATGCTCCTTCAAGTGTTTCAAAATGCTAACATTTTCAGAGTTATTTGTTGTCCACTGTTGGATAATATATTACTCTGGGAGCACCATAAGTCAAGACAATATTTGGTCCCCTTTCCAAGTTTTCCAATTTAATCAAATGTTTTTTCTGTAATTAAAAAAAAAACAACCCAAACTATTATGTGAGAAGTGTTTAGGGAGGAGCAGGAAAAGCGAATCTGTAATTTCCATATGAAAACCCTCAGTTGTGCAGTACGTAATTTATCCCTGAAAAAGAATAAGACACAAATATACTTCTGGGGCTGATGTGGCACTCTGACAATGCTTTTCTGTCTAAGCAAATAAAATTGATACAGAATACTTTAAAAAAATATAGAGTAAATGAAGCAAACTATTTTAGATTGAAATTATGACAGAGAAGAAAGTAGGGGTTTTTATAGTATCCTATTTCCATGTCTTTTCCTGATTAGTCTGCAACTGAAGCATGTAGAAGGTTCCATTTATGCATGCCCATGTAGTAAATCCATATTAGAGAGCCTCATTTCGAAAAACACCTTATTCTTTCCTGTGTTTTGATATTTTTGCTATCTGATTGGAAGTATTTATTATTGAACTTCTAAGTAACACTTTCTGAGAAATTACACAAACTAGCAGGCAAATACTATCTATATGCACAGTTACACCAAACACAATTCTCCAGTGGGAGTATGATCTATGATATACAAATATAAAATGTAAATATCTAGATTAGAATTTAAAAGATTTTCACACTTTCTACTGGAGATTATAAAACATTTTACAAGTGGATTCATGACAAGGTCGTACTGTACCCTCTGAAGAAATGGTTTTAAAGCAGGTAAGCTTTTTCATCTTTTCTGATTCTCAGTTGAAGCATGTCACATCTCCATTGCTTTCTTTAGCCATAGAAAGTCTCTAGCTAGCAACTCCAGTGACCATGCACCATCCTTTCTCTACAAAAAAAGTTTCCTTGTTGCATACTATGAAGGACTTCCTTTCTTTAAAAGTTAGAGTCCCTACTGGATATAACACAGTGGGTAATAACCAGTACATAACTGCCACCATCACCTTTAGGTATTTGCCACTCTAGTGGAATCCTAAGCTCTAAGTTAGGTTTCTTGCTTTCTATAAAAATCTACAGGAAGAATTAGGTACTTGAGTATGGAACATACGAATTATTTGTATATTGAGCAGGGCCAGCTCAATATATAAATAATATAAAATGTTTCAAAGGAGTATATCTTAGAATCAATACACCTCTACAATTAAGATATTTATGCGCATTCTTAGTTCTGAACAATTAGTTGCTACATGCCTAAGCCTTTCCTGGGGGGAAAAAAGAAAAAAAAAAACCAACAGATTTCTTTAGCTGATCCTTCTTCCAAAGCAGAGACAAGAAATAGCTAAAATTACTTTTTATACTTAACAGAGCACGATGTTGAAATCAGTTCTTTGGGTTCTAGGGCAGTTAGGCTCAATTTAAATCTTTTACTTTCAAAGAGAAAGCCTAAGTGTTTGGGTCTTTCTAGGAAGATTGAACTCTTTTTTTTCTTTTTTTTCTTTTTTTTTTTTCAATTTCCTGGAAATTTGATTTAATCCTATAGTTCCAAACATGGGCAGAATTTTGTTTTTATGTTTTGGAAAGTATGGAAAAATAAATATGTGCAAACAACTTTGATAATTGTTAGGACTAAGAGGAGGAGAGTACCCTTTACCTTGCAATCTGGTCTCCAGCTATGACCCAGCACTACTGTATTTGCCCCATTTACCTGCATGAGAAGACAGACCCATGGAACCCTCTGACTAACGTCTTCTTCGCCTTCCAAAACCGCACAAAGCATGAAAACATTGTGCGTTCATTCCAAAATTGAACTTCAGTGAATTAAAGTCTCAACAGAACGAGATTTACCTCTCAGTTTCCCTTACAGCAGAAGCGTTATATACTTGCAGCTGTTCACTGACTTTGCAAACTACTCAGCAAATGCCAATAAGAAAGATTGATATTGGTCTTAACCTCAATTTATTTCTTTCTTAACAAGTTGTACTACTTACCTATATTTTACTTATATTATTTAAATACAGTTGAGTTCTTAGAGGTGTAGCCTGACACCCGAGTATCTAAAAGATACTCAGATTTTTTTTCTGAATTGTGTTAAGAGATGGAAAAAGTGCAGATATGTGAATGCTTTGTTAGCGAGTCAATAGAATGATGTGTATCTGTGTCATAATATCCTAATTTGATGGTCTGGTTTTTACTGCTAGCTTGATTGGTTTAGCTATACAGAATTTAAACATACTAACCTTTTATTTATACACAAATGTGCCTTTTATTAACTTTTCTGTATAGAAGCTATACTGTATTCTTATTTAAGGGTCAAATAATATGTTTCAGAGGGAGCAATAAACGAGCTGTGATATTGTTTTTATCATATTTCTCTCTCCTTCTTCCTTATTTATTTCTTCTATAAGAAAACGGGCAAGCAAAGGAAGAAACTTTGGGGCATGCTATTTTCATTACTCTGCAATAGACATGCTAATACAGCATACTTCCTGAAGAGAGGATTTTCTTTATGCTAGGTGAAGGTGTAAATCATAGATAAAGCAGTTTGCTTCATATACGAAGTAAATGATGTCAGAAAGAAGGAGAAGTGAATTTACTTTCTGGGAGCCATGTGGTCTACCAGTCAGAACTGGACTGGAAGTCAGTATAGTTTCTTTTACTCTTTCTGAATCCAATTTATTATCTCACCTCAGATAAGTCATTCTAGTTTTCTATGTCTGCTTAATTTCCCACTTTTTGTCTATTTACACTGCCAATTCTGTGGAGCAGAGATGCATTCTATCTAATGCACCATAGCACATATTTGCTCTCTTTCTAAGTAAGTTTATATTAATAATGAGCTGTATTTTTAAAGAAAAGATCTTTAAGAAAAGATATCTTAATAACTCTAAGAGAACTTTAAAAGAAGTTGGTTTTGATCAACACTTCTCCTTGTTTTTATATCAAGCCACAGTATAAAATTCACTCTCTTAACATCAGGTTACTTACAGCCCATCTTTGTCTAACGTTATTTTAACTTAAATAATGTGATTCCATAACAACCACATAACATCTCAGGTTTATAGACATGTATATATACATATATAGACCTCAGATTTGTATACATATGTATATAAACACGAGGTTTTCTGGCCAACAAGTTTTTTCCTGATTTGCTGATTTTCACCAAGATAACAGAGAAAACAACCTTTAAGAATGAATGAGTTCTTCAAAGTGTATCAGTAACCCCTTCACCCATCAATCACTAAAGCACATTCAGTCTGGCAACAACACAACTGAGTAAATTGATGATCTAACTTGATGGTTGAGCTAGAATCCTTTCTTTATGCATCAAAGCATGAAGTCAGGTAAAGTTATCAATTTATATTTACATATTGCTTATATGGAATAAAGAAGCTGTCACTGTGAGAAAAGATTGGGAAACTAGTCAGTATATCAGCCTATAATGTGAATAATTAAAGATTCTCAAACCTGAGGAAATTAAAAAATTCATTTCAGGTTGGGATTTAAAAAGATAAATTTAAAGTTCACGGACATAACTGGAGAAATATCAAAAAATTTTCATCAAGTGTTTTTGGCTACTCCTGAAATTAAAACTTTTAGGTACAGAATTTGGCCCAAACTTTACAATGCATCATCTCTGAGTCTAGTCAATATATAGGAATTACTTTTTTGAAAAATAATTTCTGATTTAAAATAAATCTGATTTTGTGATCAATTTAACTTTTCAGGTAACAAGTATTTTAACCTGTTCATTAGTTCATATAGTATTTTTATTACCATTAGCATTTTCATTTCATAGCCTTAAACTATCAGAATTCATGCATAAAGAGGTAGAATGCATATAAAAGCACTGTACTTGAAAACTGAGAAAATTAGAAGAAACAATAAAATCCTTGGATATAATAAGCCTATGTCATAATTGCAGTGATTTTAATTTTGGATGTTAATGAAACATTAAGACAAAAAATCCCAGATATCTAGAAAGCCATAAGACAAAGAAGTCAAATCAATCAAAAAATGAAAAGACAGAAATATGGATTTATTTATTGTCTGTACTGAAACTTCTATCAGGAAGGTTTAGGAAGTCAGTTCTAGAAAATTGCTTCCAAAAGGTTGATTTTTTCCCCTGAAGTATTCAGTTTTCTGTATGGAAACCTTCATCTTATAATCAAATCCACCAACTTTTATAGCTACTAGAAAGGTTTATTTTCCAGGATGGTAGAACTAGCAGATGGTAACCAGTAGGGATACCAGAAATATCATTCATTTCCTCTGCTTTGATGCTGAACCACAATTGCTAGTCAGATTATTGAATCATGTTAAGTCCAGAAAAAATGACAAATGACCAAAATATATTTGCAAGTCAAGTTTCTCTTTAAGAGAAATGAACCAAGACTGACCTCTGAGTCTCTAAGATTAATCATCAGCTGAGACATAATTCTATAAAATATTTGTGTAGACCAATACACCCTAAAGATGATTTTCTTGTTGTTACCAAGTGAGGTGTAACTGAAGGTTCAATTCACTTCATTAATTCCTCACGTTGTTCTATTCCTATGTGGGTGTAAAATAAATTTTTCTAGCTCTTTGTTCCAATTCTGCTTCATTTACATCTGCATTAATTGTTTGGTGGATCATTGGAAACTCATAGCGTAACTGATGGCCTGTGAAAATAGTTGAACTCTGCAAAATATAACTTCTGGCATACTGGAAAGAGCCAATACTTCCGGCTTTCATTCTAAGTACTGTTAGAAATACATTTGGGCAACTGGATCTTCAGTTACTACCTACAACACATATTTTTCATCTCATAGTGAATGTCTTTTAACATCTCACAAGTTTTGATGGCATTGCTTCCAGACCAGGGATTCTGTAAAAGATGGAAAAGTTAAATTTTTTTCAGCTTGACACATTCCCTTTGATTTCTGAAAAACTATGCTTGTGATACAGCAAGCGGAAATAGATAGTACTTATTGATTTGAGCAGAGAAATGGATTTTTTAAATCTTGAAACTATTTAGAACTATTAATTTGCCTGACTGACCTATGAGACTATCTGAGCATAGTAGGGATATCTTTGTCTTTCCCTCCATTTCTTTTTAAACTGATTGTTGTTACACTAATGTGCTCGAAAAGAAAAATTAGAGACAACTGCCCTTGACAGACCATTCGATGAAGGCCTAAATAATAAGTTGCATCAAGTTGTCCATCTCAGGTCTCTCAATATAAGCCTCCCTTAAACAGGCTTTGATTGGCTCCATAAATACAAAAGTGCTATTAGGTAATACATAAATACCCTCATTGGATGAGGACATATTTATAGAAAAGAATTGTTACAGTTATTTCCCTAAAATAATTAAAAAGAGGGGGGGAACCAGATTTTGAACATTACATCTATGTATCATTCTCATGATCACTTAATTGTTTTAGATTCTCAGATATGATGCATTTTCTTTATTATTTCTCAGGAAGCATTTCATACCAAACCCCTTAAGTTCCACATAATATAGACCAAATTAATTTCTACCTAATACTGCTGTTACATTTCCATAACTAATAATAAGAATTGTTGGAAACAAACAATTGTTGGAAACAAGGGCTAGATAAATCTATTAGGTTTTTTGTTTGTTTGGTATGTATGTAAAGAACACATATAGTCCTGGGTCATGATCTTCATGTGTAGGCTCTGTCAATGTTAAGCTTCTGCATTGAGACAGGGAAACAAGATCAGAAAAAGTCCATTCCCATATCAGTTGTTGAAGGTTGCATTGGATAAGGACAGGATTGTCCTAGCCACTTCTTTTCTTCTTAAAACACAGAAGCTTCTCCTTCACTACTGCCTTCTTATTCTGCTTAATTTTACATCTCATGTTGACCTTGTAGAGGAAACAACATACAACTTTACCATTAGCATTACATGTCTGACGACTTCTATAAGTAGACCTCTGCCGCTTTCACTGATCCCCAGAAGTTAAATTTCTGTTGATTCTCTTGCTGTCATACTGCACATTTAGTAATATTACCTCCAACCAAAGAGTGCTTTTAAGAGGAAAGCAGGAAGTCAGATTCCAGTTTAGGGATCTAATCTAAATCTAAATCTAAAAAAGTCTAATAAATCTAAATCTAATAAATACCATAATTAGTGTCCCAAAGTAATTGTTCACTCTCAGCTGGACTCTGTATATTTCATAGCTAATCTATGAAACAGATTGCATACAGAGCTAATGCTCTGGGTCAGTATGTAATTTAACGTTTTGTGGGACTATTCTTAAGTAGACCTCAAACTCTTCGACTTAGTGCATGAGGGTTTTTTCTATGAAAGAGCAGACTTGGATTTTATGCAAGTAATATATTAACAATAGTTCTCACTTGTTTTTCTGTGCCTGTGCAATGGCAAAGTTAATGTTCTCTTAATTTTTATGAAGCAGTAAGACTTGCTGATGAATCACTGATACACCTTGCAATTCAAAGTCTTTCTGCCCTCACTAGTGGCAAATGTTTGGAGTACTGTGTGACAATTCAAACACATTTTAAATCTATTTCTTCTCAATGGCTTAAAATAGGTGTAATTAACTTTTTGTAAGATACTTTGAGGCTACTTATCAGATCTATGCCCACTGAAGAGTGGAAATTAGGGCTCCTGCAGGTGTGGGGAGAGATGGTCTCTGGCCCTACAAGCCAGAAACTGCAGTCAGTTTCTTCATAATGTACTCAACGTGAAATCCTAGTTTCTATGACACTTTGTTTTCCCATGGCTCCCAACTTTCTCAGTCTCAACGCTTGCCTGCTTGCAGGCCAGTCTCAGTGCTCCTTTCTACCTACCCTTTTAATACACAAACTTACCAAGGATGACATGAGGGTAAAACCTAGAGAAAGTTTAATCTCCGTATGGGCTCTTTGATTGCAATAACTTCATTTTCTGTGTGCCTTCTGCAGTGCTCCCTGCTGCTAATGCAGCTCCAGGGTTTTCCTGGATGCCTTGATCCCAAAGGTGAAAGCTGTGATGCAATGTTGTGAAAGTGAATGCCAAGGCAGAGCAAGTGGGTAAAGGGACTACCAACAGACCTAATGCTCCTCCCTGTGAAACTAAAAGTATTCCTAAACTACATGAGCCAAATGTAGGGGACAGGGGTGTGGGGCAGAAAGGACAGGTGTTGCTAACTGTTGTGGAGGCTCATGTAATCAAATTAGGCAGGTGATAGAATAAAAAATAAACTTTATTTTAACCAAAATTATTTAGCAGAAAACTAACTAGAAATGAGGCATCAACACTCCAACAACATCAGTAAACCACAGGTTCAGGATGGTGTACGAGGAATTAATACTGCACAGCTGGCTTTAGAAAGGAGGATCCAAAACGTGCACAATCACTCACCTACAAGATGGTTAAGTTGAGGACTCTCAACCTCAAGGAGTTTCCTTGGGTGGCATCCCGACCCAAGGGGAGAGTCCCCGACTGCAGACCCACTGCTCCGAGGAGGACTGACCCCATTTGCCCTCCGGCGGGGCTCCATTTATACCCTAGTTGAATCTGCCCTGTGGTCATTTCTAATTGTCTGAGGGCCTTGACTTTCTTACTCCTCGCCCGGGGTGTATACGTGACCATAATTACTGGCCCAAGGTGTGTACATGACGGTCAGCACTCGCCACCTTAAAGGTGCAAAAGTAAGGAAATGAAAAGTAAGGACGCAGCAATCTTAATGCCCCCAGTCTTTGTCAGGGCAGGTGCACCTGCCACATTAACCACTTGTCACATTAGGGTTAAGTTTGTCAATCCTTTTCTCCCTTAAATTTATTCTCAATATCAGCCATGCCTAGTTTCAGTGAACTTACATGCTTTACTTATATTTAATCCCCTTCCTTATAGAAAACACTCTAATAATGTGACTTGTGTTAAGACTCTTGTCTTAGCCTTTATTATTTGTCCTTGTATAAAGTGCTATGCCAAACCAACTGTTCTCAACCTGTTCAAATTTAAAATAAAGTAACATTGATTCCAATATTAGCAAAACCTTCCAACAAATAAATGTCTATGTGTGGTTTTTATTGCTATTTGGATGGTGGCCTCAACAAGATGATACTTAATGTTAGGGGTTTTTTTTAAAGGACTATGATTTCTCAGTGATACCCAACTAACCATACCAGGGTGACTGCCTGGGACACCTGTGTATTGTGAATGCTGTCTAGAAAATAAGAATGTTCAGTGCAGATGGACTGCAATAAAATAAGACTAATGAAAATGCTATAAAAGAAGAATATGTATTGAATTCTCTGTAATATTTTGTCAATTAATTAAAGAATTCCATTGTCCTAATTCATAGAATCCCTTATGAGAGCTAAAAAAAAATATTGACACTTCTGTCCAAAATCAAGAAGAATTTACTTCAAATATTGCTAAAAGTGTGGTATAAGAACATAACACACACTTCCATGTTGCATTGTGGTAGCCAGAACTATTTACATCATAATAAACTAAAAGGTGAAAATAGTCTCTCTCTCTTTCCTAAAACAATATAACTGAACAAGACAAGTGTCTTCTGTTCTACTACATAGTTTTATCTTTTTCTTTATATAGCAAAGCTGCATGTGAATTCCACTTTATTCAGTAAGGCCAGATAGAAACCTATGAAGTAGTTTTACTTGAGGAACCATTTGAAGCTCAATTCTCTTGATTACCTTAATAAACAGACATCTCTGAACTGAAAAAGTTTTGATTGTTTCAATTATTCTATTTATGTAAGTTTGTTTTAGCAATCTTTTAATATGAAACATGAAAACACACCTTCATTTGTAAATAATACCCCTGAACATGAGAGAAGGTCAGTGATTTGTTTGGATTGGTAAGTGCTAAAAAAAAAAAGAAATTACTGAAAATTTCTTGAGCAAACAAGTCCTTCTGCACTTTATACACAGGCACTAGATCCTATGTGAGATTTGAGTTCCTGCCAAGCTTCACACAGAACTATGATTCTGAAGGTCTGTAAGGCTGTCCAACCAACTTACTCAGAATTTCTTTCTTTTCCTACTTTTTACCTGAAAAGGCAGTTAAAGTGACTCCAATCCATGAGTCACCATTAAATATTGCCCCTTTGAGCTAGGATACAAGGGAGTAGAAAGAGAGTAAGGTCTGATATGTACCATTTGGACACAGTTAGAAATTTCTATTGAAATATCATGAAGCACATAAATTTATACAATTGAGTGGAAAAAATAAAATAAAATTACATATTAGATTTATAGAATCATAGAATCATAGAATAGTTTGGGTTGGAAGGGACCTCTAAAGGTCATCTACTCCAACCCCCCTGCCGTGGGCAGGGACATCTTCAACTAGATCAGGTTGCTCAAAGCCCCGTCCAACCTGACCTTGAATGTTTCCAGGGATGGGTCATCCACCACCTCTCTGGGAAACCTGTGCAGGTTGCATAAAAAATTTGCACCTTCAGCATAAAAAATTTTTCCTTATCTCTAGTCTGACTGTACCCCCCTTTAGTTTAAAGCCATTCCCCTTTGTCCTGTCGCAACAGGCCCTGCTAAAAAGTCTGCTGCCATCTTTTTTATAAGCCCCCTTTAAGTACTGAGAGGCTGCAATAAGATCTCCCCAAAGCCTTCTCTCCTCCAGGCTGAACAACCCCAACTCTCTCAGCCTTTCTTCACAGGAGAGGTGTTCCATCCCCCGATCATTTTTG
>NW_008795885.1:6333599-6339004 GCF_000699145.1 Aptenodytes forsteri | reverse complement strand
GTGCACCGGTGTCTACTAGAGCCTTATACTTCTGTGGGTCTGATGTGCCAGGCCACCGAATCCACACAGTCCAGTAAACCCAGTTGTCCCTTTCCTCCCCCTGGCTGGAGGCAGGGCCCCTCTAGTCCTCATCACAGTATTTGTTTCTCATTTCTTGTAAATATGAGTCCGAAGTTTCTTCATTAAGATCAGGAGTAAGATCAGCCCTTCTACTCTGTCTGGGGAACTGCCCGCTGGAAACTGGAGCAGCAATTTTCATGGAAGAACCCCCTTTTGTGATTGTTTACCCTTGCAACTCAGGTACCCATGCCCCGAGATAGGAGATAGGTTTTCCATCCCACTTCCTCATTTCCTAAGGAAATTAACTCTACAAAACCAGGACAGGGGGGTGGCAGCCGTTGCTCCTGGCCCCACCCACGCCTTGTCAGCCACCCTCGTGAGAGGATGGCTCCCACGCCTTGTCAGCCACCCTCGTGAGAGCTGATGGCTCCCAGAGGGTCTCTGCGCTCCCCTGTGGATTCCCCTGCTCAGGAAACTCCCCTGTACACCGCGATCCGCCGCTCCGCTGTGGGACGCACCTGCACTTGAGCTGATCGCCTCTGTGAGAGTTTGATTTGAAGTTGTTTTAAAATTTTAAAATTTAATTTTCTCAAATTAAAATGTGAAATTTGAGATCCCATATATTAGAACATTACCAAAGCTTTAGCTGTTAGTTCAATTTTTAACTAAGATATTGTTAAAATATCAAAATTTCCCACATAGGGGAAATTTCAGGTTTCAGTGTTTTGTGGTTGAATTTATTCATTGTTCTTTAATAAGATGTTGCACTGTCTTGAAATATAACTTTCATATCACTAAACATGTAAGTAGAAATACTATCATACACATTTTTTACAAAAAATAATCTTATATTTAAGGAAATGAAGAAAAACAGTGATACTCCTCAACAACTGTTTGAAGAGTCATAATGACTGAATGTTTACAATGGAAAGGTGTTTATGGCATAGTGAAATTGAATTTGAATGTTGGCACCCCAAACAACAGCCTGTCCAAGTAATGTACATCCTTATGTAGCTGCAAAATAGGACCTTTACTTGCACTTTAGCAGATTTTCTTCTCTAGTAGAAGTGGTTACTCTAGCAGGAGAAATGACCAGGATGTGATAACGTTAGCTGTGCTTATGTTTAGATAGCATTACCTGCCTACTGACCAAGAGTGGGGACTTTCGAGTTTTCCTCTCAATTATGATTTAGCCTAACACATAATTACAAGAATAACATTTCTCCCTGTTACTGAGCTGAACCATTTCTACTGTGTGATTGAAATGAATCACTCTTACTACTTGAGTGCCTGTAAATATTGTATATATTCATATATGTACAAAAGGGCTACAATTATTATTGAAAGGTAGTATATTATATAGGGATGGATAAGAAGTTTGTACAGGCAATAGTGTCTACAGTGGAGATTCTGTCAACACAGATTACCCTAATGTTTAGGGATTACAGGTAACCATCTGCAACATATAAACCAATGTAACCCACATCATCTATCAAGCTTTTTAACTTTACAGACAGCAACAGTCCTAGTCAAAAACAGGCATACAGGTTGTTAACCATCATTGCAGCATGCCAGGAATAATGCAGAATAACTTGTTTGGTATTCTGTACAGATAGCAATGAAACCATTTGATTCACTTTTTTCTACAAATTTTAGTTGTTTTAGAAAAGATGGTATTATTCTGATTAATTATGGTGAAGTCTATACTATAAAATATCATGTATAATAGACATTACTGCCCACAAAATAACATCAACTTGAAATTGCTTGTTGCAGAAATAGAATCCTTTAAAATGTAAACTTTGTTCCTATGAAAAAAATCATATTCCAGCAAAATTATATATCATCATAAGTCAATATAAAAGGAGTTTAAATGCTGATTCATAAATCAGCCTTCTCCTAAAATAAGTCAGTATGTAATGCAAATAAGAATGATTCAGAGAGATCTTTATCAAAATATACAAGGTATTTGACTGAAGAATATACAATAAAGACAGTTATTAGATATTTGGAAACAGTAGCTGTTCCCTGCAGTCTTCTCTGAAGCATAAAGTCAGAAAAAATATGCATCTATAAAACTTTATAAAATAGGCACTGTATCTAAAATGGACAGTGATTGTGTGAAAATAATGATAGTATAGGTGATTAATTATATAATGATATCTAAATCTTTTCATTAAAACTTTTCCTTAAAAATTTTTATTTCATAAAGACCCTCTAGATTTCCTATTGTTGAAAAGGCCAAAACAAGCTTTGAGGTGATGACTGAAAAATATACATTCCTGTTAATATAAGTATGACCCTTACTAAGAAGCCTAAATAAGTTTACAGAACATATTTTAAGATACTCATAAAACTACTCAGTTTAGGGTGTTATGTAGAGACTGTAGTCATGCCAGGTGTCTCACCACCCATTGCAATCTCAATTCAGTTACCTGAGCACTGATGTCTAGTGACACTTGAGATACAACAACCTGCCTGACTAGTTCAAAAGAGCACAAGTTTCCTGTAGGTCTTCTCTCACACCTCCAGCCCCAATGCTGTTGATGTTTCACGTATCCCATCTTTGAAAATACTCAAATGAATCAGCAAAAGTGATTAAGTGAACACTGGTGTGACAAAGCTGCACTGGGATAAAGGTATCTGTATAGTTTATCTGGACTCAAATAATCTAGAGCTTTAAGGCTAAAAATAAGAATTCTGTACCACTCCCAAAAGGAAGCAAAAAGCTTCCAGAGCTGTTATGTTACTAGCACATGAAAAAATAACACATCCTGAATCAGTAGAAACACTCAGTTGTTTTCCTGTGAATAGCTGTTACAATGGTCCCATTACATTATTCAAAAGGCATTAACAAATATGTACAGATTAACATTTCCCAAAGCCTAAGAAAGCTGTCCCTGTCACATGGGATAGAGTTAATTTCCTTTCTAGTAGCTGGTACAGTGTTTTGGATTTAGGATGAGAACAAAGTTGATAACGCACCGATGTTTTAGTTGTTGCTGGGTAATGCTTACACTAGCCAAGGACTTTTCAGTTTCCCATGCTCTACCGACTGAGAAGGCTGGAGGTGCACAAGAAGCTGGGAGGGGGCACAGCCAAACTGGCCAAAGGGACATTCAGTAGATAAAGTGGGGGAAGGCTGGACGGGGGGGCGGCTGCTCAGGGACTGGCTGGGCGTCAGTCGGCAGGTGGTGAGCACTTGTACTGTGCATCACTTGCTTTGTGTATTATTATTATTATCTTATTATTATTATTATTATTATTTTATTTCAAATATTAAACTGTTTTTATCTCAATCCACGAGTTTTTCTCACTTGTGCTCTTCCAATTCTCTCCCCCATCCCACCGGGTGGGGGGGAGTGAGTGAGTGGCTGGGTGGGGCTTTATTGCCGACTGAGATTAAACCACGACAGATTTTAAAAAAGGTTAACTACAGAAATAATGTCAAGATGGTGGGGCAGGTGTTATCTCTCAGATACCTAGCCAGTGCACCTCAAAGCTTGTTTTTGACCTACATGGTTTTTTTTTTTCTCCTCTTATAAACCAAGACTTAAGGGATAGGGGTTCTGTTGTGTCATGAGGTCTCATGCTGTTAAGCTGAGAGATTGCTGTGGTATATGTGTAGGAAATAGGAAGCACTTAAAGGTCCTATGGGTAAGGCATAATCAGGAAATTTCCTTTAGAAGAGCTGTTTTATAAGGATGTTAAGGTTAGGTACAAGTGAGTTGCAACAAAACAAATAAACAAACAAGAAATCTTAAGTGCAAAAGAGAACAGTTAAAAGCTAAATTAGAATGAATAGGCTGAAGTGGTATATACAACATTCAGTCCTGAATTTACAGCAATAAGTGGTAGTAAAACGGAAGTCAGAAAGTATGCTTTTATCTGACAATAACCAGTAATGAACTGTAGGATATGTTAAGCTTTGGTTAACTCAGAAAAAGAAAACCAAGTAACTCAGAAAAAGAAAACCAAGTAAGAAACTGTATTACAGACATGATGAAATAACTAAAGTTAAATGGAGAATTTTTTAAATTTTCAGTTGGTATACAAGACAGTAGGGTGCCAAAAAGTTACACAGATACTAAAAGAATGGCTGCAGGGAGGGGAAGATAGATAGGTGAAATGCAATCTTACAATGGCAGTTCACATTAAGGATATATGTAAACTAAATATGTAGGAGAATAAAAACTGTAGAAAGATCAAAGTTGTGATAACATTAGGGAGTGAGAGGGTAGGAGCTTTGTGAACCACTGCCTTAGAGCAAGAGAAGCTTTCAGAGGTGGATGAATCATAAGCTGGTAAAGCTCTTTTGTTTCCATTCAGGATGCTTTTGAGAGCTTTCCTTTACCCTAGATAACTTCCTTAAACATGTTCTCAAATTTTTGGTTCCCTGATCCTCTTTGACAGATCCGCTTCCAGGAAATATTTCATCTACTATAGGTCCCGATTAGAGTGAGAGCACACAGGTATGTCTTAAAACTGTCATTCCATTTATAGATATCACTTGCAAATACCTCATATTTTTATAGAGTCAAAGATACTAAAGTTTAAATATATTCCTCTCCTTTGATCTAGAGGGAAAAAAAACCTATGCTGAGAAACTTCAAGCAAATTTGTGAGAATTCAAATATTAGAGAAAAGTAAAGTGGGATAAAAGATAATGCAACAGAATTATGGGAGTAAGGTTAGGACTATCATCACTGTTGCTGTCTCAGAAGACAGAGTGCAAAGACCCTATGGTATTGCTAATGGAACACATATGCCTATTCTAGTTAGCTGAGCCCTAATTCAACATCCATTAAAAAACAAACAAACAAACAAACAAACCCCACAAAACCCAAAACACCTACAGGAAACTTTTTTTTTTTTCTGGCTTGGGCAGGAAGGGAAAGAGTAAGAAAGAATAAACACTCTTGAACAATTCTTTTCAAATGCACAGCCTCGCAAGATTCTTTAGCTCTTTTCAAAATACAATCTCCACTAACAGGTCAAATGGAGCTACATCTGGCTGGCAACCAGCCATCAGCGTGTTCCTCAGGGCTCATTTCTAGGGCCAGTTCTGTTCAATATTTTTATCAATGATCTGGATGCAGGAGTTGAATGTACCATTACCAAGTTTGCTGATGATACCAAACTGAGAGATGCTGTTGACTCTCTTGAGGGGCAAGAGGCCTTGCAGAGTAGTATAGATAAATTAGAGACTTGGGCAATGATTAATGGGATAAAATTTCACAAGAACAAATGCTAGATACTCCGACAGAGTAATGTTGGACAAGTATAAAAATTGGGAGAGGAGTGGCTGGAGAGCAGCCCTGCAGAAAGGGATCTGGGGGTGCTGG
>NW_008795885.1:6332078-6333057 GCF_000699145.1 Aptenodytes forsteri | reverse complement strand
GTCCCTTCCAACTGAAATATTCTATTCTATTCTATTCCATTCCATTCCATTCCATTCCATTCCATTCCATTCTATTCTATTCTATTCTAAAATAATTCCAAGTTGTTTCTTTTTCTCAGAGTGCTACTATGTTTTTTATGGAAGCTTTTCTTCTAATGTGTTTAGAAAGCAGCTGGCTGACCCACTCTGTCTTTCCCTCTTGACAAGACTGATTCATTCTGTCTTCCATTCTATTCTATTCTATTCTAAAATAATTCCAAGTTGTTTCTTTTTCTCAGAGTGCTACTATGTTTTTTATGGAAGCTTTTCTTCTAATGTGTTTAGAAAGCAGCTGGCTGACCCACTCTGTCTTTCCCTCTTGACAAGACTGATTCATTCTGTCTTGTGCAAAAGTTAAAAAAAAAAAAAAAAAGGTTTTTAAAAAGGCTTTTAGGATTTTCTTTGGCTTCCTGGGTTCTTATTTCTGAGCTCCAGTTTTTTCTCCATTTCTGCATGTTGTTTCTTCTCTTTACTTCCACTTTCTCATCTAGCACCTTTCTTTTATAACTTTTGGTCTCTATAATTTTGTACCTTCCCCCCCGTCCCCTTAATAATATAGGACTTATTATTGCAGGAACATTTTAAACAAAATACACGGTCATCTAGAAATGTAGTCAGCTCTTTGACGCTATTGTTAAGTACTTGAAATTCCTTTTCAAGCAAAACTTGGTTCTCAGCACCATTCACATCAGTATTTGATATGAAGAATCATCCACCGTTCAGTGCACTCTTGCCATGCATCTCCCTGCTTCCTGTATTGCCTTGTACCTTCTGTTCTGTATTCTTCTTGTAAGTTTAGGTCAAGGGATATAATGACAACTGATCATTTCAAACACATGCTTTTCCTACTCTATTAATTCGATTTCAGGAGGATGTAGCCTTGAAGAATTATAGAATCATAGAATCATTGAGGTTGGAAAAGACCTCTAAGATCATCGAG
>NW_008795885.1:6327671-6330786 GCF_000699145.1 Aptenodytes forsteri | reverse complement strand
ATAAATGATGGAGAGCGGCTTGGCGAGCACCTCTGCCAGCTCCCTCAGCACTCTCGGGTGGATCCCATCCGGCCCCATAGACTTGTGAGCGTCCAGGTGGTGTAGCAGGTCATTGACTGCTTCCTCTTGGATTACGGGGGGTTCATCCTGCTCGCCGTCCCCGTCTTCCAGCTCGGGGGGCTGAGTACCCTGAGGATAACTGCTCTGCCTGTTAAAGACTGAGGCAAAGGCGGCATTGAGTACCTCAGCCTTTTCCTCATCCTCAGTGACAATGTTCCCCCCTGCATCCAATAAAGGATGGAGATTCTCCTTGGCTCTCTTCTTGTCATTAATATATTTGTAAAAACTTTTTTTGTTGTCTTTAACGACAGCGGCCAGATTGCGTTCTAGCTGGGCTTTTGCCTTTCTCATTTTGCCTTTCTCATTTCTTCTCTGCACGAATTATGATCAATGCACTGAAAGTCCTAGGTGGGGTTACTTCCCTGAACAGCCTGCACATTCTTTAAAGGATTGATAAGATTTATTTATTTTGCATTACTTCCTATACCGTGAAGGATGTCTTGAGTTTACTTGGTTATTCATATTGTCTGCTGAAGGAAAGACTGCTGTGTTTCTCACATGTACTAGACTCTTAAAAAAGCCACACATTAACTTAATTAGCTCTGTTACTTATGGAACAATAGTTTTTAAAATTGGCAGTAAACCCTATGTGACAAAGTAACTTTTTTTTCTGGGTACTATTAAATCTAAAATACCTGTAATAAATAAAATATACAGGTCAGAGGGGAAAAATGTTACCTACCCGTTTTCTTTCCCAGGATTGAGAAGTTTATTCTGCTGATATTTTAATGCAAAATCCTAAGAGAAACCAAGAAACAGAATACACAATTCTCTTGCTCCTAAGTAAATTATTTGAATGTCAAAATGTATCACATTCTTCTTTAATATAGTCATTTATTTAACTGAACTTACAGAGGTTTTCCCTTTCCAAACTCTACTTTCTCCAAGCAGCTCTATAGTTGGTGTTTAGGACCTGGTCTTTTGGATATTTGATTTCTCTACAGCTGAAGAGGATTGTACCCACTTCTTAACTGCTTATTTTAATCACCAAGGTTGGCTGCTTTGTTCTGATTTTGAAAAGGGACCATGTCAATCCACAAGTTCACACAATTTGTGTGGCACTAGTTCTGCCACCGTGTGCAAGTTGTACTGTAAAATGTCTGTTGGAATGAGTACCTTGGGTAAACTGAAAAAAACCCTCGTCTCAAAAGCTTGACATTGAACTGTTCATGCTAGTTAGACTGAAGTGGTTCTGAGCATGTATAAATGGACATCGTTTGGCAGCTGGAGTACTCTGCTTTCAGAGAGTTTACTCTTGCAGTGGAGTTACTGCCAGGGTGAACAAGAGTTATTTGTGATTAAAGGAAAACAAACATAGCTACAACAAATAAATTTACACTCAACAGCTCTGTTCTACTAAGTCATACTTGAAGGATTAACAATTTTTCCTTAATTTAGTCCTTAGCCTTTCTCACTCTAGTTAGAGACATATCAGACAAAATTAAAATCATTAACATATTACAAATTTTACCCTCTGTATCCCATCAAATTATAAACATATGTTGTGGATTACCATATGAAACAGTACATACAGCATGATTGTGACAACTTCCAGAAACGTCTAATCACTTTTCTACTTTATTTATTATTAATATTTAGAAAAATAGAAATAGAATCCAAAGACCCTCCCCAAAAATTAGCCATAGGAGTTCATAGCTGAGAGCAGGACCTTGGATCATTAATTGACAGTTAAGTCTCTGTTGGCATTCATTGATTTGTTGCCTATTATTTTATTAAAATTGAAATTCTTTGAATTGTTATTCACCATGTACCTTCTTGCTACAACTTAAGGAATAAAGTGATACATGACCAGTTTGACCTCTATATAGCCTCATAAAGGGAAACTAGAAGAAAGCTCTTATATTTTTGGTTTTAGAAAAAAGGTTAACAGAATCACTGGCTGTCATTCTGAGGTTTTTAATTTGATATGATATATAAGCAAATACCATTTTCTTTATCATTGTATTACAATTCTTTCCATTTCACTGTCATTCCATGGAACAAGAAATCAGGAGTACTGAAAGACATTGTCAAATGTAATCCTATCCTTATTGGACTTGGAAAAAAATCTGGAAAATAAGCATGCAAATTTGAATAAAATGGTCTCTGGATCTGGACTATTGTACCTTCTCACTGTTGTTGGTAGTATTGGTTATTCAGTTGCATGTGTCCTTGTCACGGGTAAGAAGGAGGCTTATTCTATTCTGTAAGAAGAAACCTTTCCCAAGCCACAGCCCTGGAGAAGTTAGACCTCATCAACCAGTCAATTAAATATATCAGGAAAACAGCATGGTTATGGCTTACTGCTGTGAATCTTTTGGTATGCAAAATTTTATCTTACTTGCCTCCTTTTTGATAGCAGACCTTTGTGTGTCTGACTCATAATTTCTACTAGCTTAACATTAACATCCTTGCAGTGATGCTTTGTAATAGATAAAGAGGAGGAACTGAAATTTTTGTTCAGAAATAGCATAAGCAAGTCAAGCCCTGCTAAAATAAATGCAGTTTTCCAGCTAATGCTGGAGTTTAGCGTTACACCACCACATTATAGAGAAGTAAGCGTAATCACATGCTATTGTAGAATCATAGAATAGTTTGGGTTGGAAGGGACCTTTAAAGGTCATCTAGTCCACCCCCCTGCCGTTGGCAGGGACATCTTCAACTAGATCAGGTTGCTCAGTAGCTCAATAGCATGCTCATTTTATGGCATGTTATTCTATAAAGCTCAGAAGAAACTCTTGGAAACTTCATTTAACTAGTCAATAATCATTAGCCTGGTATATTCACCTCTGGCTGCTTAAATTTTTCTAAATAATGCTTCTAGCGTGTTCCTAGAACTTTCTTCTCTAATAATTAGGTTTGAAAGCAGAACATATGTTGCAGCCAGCTGGAAGATATCTGTGTTTGCTGTTTTTTTAGATGGTGTCCATATTCTATTACATCAGAAAGTAATAGCTCTCTCTCAGCTTGGGTAACATATTTTAAAATAGTGTCT
>NW_008795885.1:6326558-6327579 GCF_000699145.1 Aptenodytes forsteri | reverse complement strand
GTCATGATAAGCTGCCAGCTTTTCCTTCACTATTTTATGAATAGTATGATGGAAAACTTGTTATTATGTTTTTATAAGAAGATCAAAGTAGAGGAAGGAGGAGTACAGACTTATGAAGGCTTCAAAAAACCCTGTAGCAAAGTAGGAAGAAGCAAAGTGTGAATTTAGCTCAGGTTTGCAGCTGGGTGATTGTGGAGAACATTCACTGTCCAGCTGAATCTCTGAGTGATGTGGAAAAAGAACCATTCTGTCTGTAAGGAAAATATCTCTGAAGAAATCTTGATAAATATCTAGGTACCCTATTTCCTACGACTGGATGAAAACTGAAAATTTTACTCCAAGTTATTGCTTGGGTTTCCTCATAATATTCCTTTAGCCCTAATCCTAAACCTTGTCTATCCCGTCCTCACACCTAATCTCCTGTGAAGGTAAGGGGAAACTGTATATGAGTTAGAGGGTTTTTTGCATTCAATGAAGTAGTGTTCTGCAGGAGAGTGAAGATATTTAACATTCACCATCCAGATGATGGCAATGAAAGTTGTTAACTCTCATTGAATACACTTCTTACAAAATAAACTAAACATATTCTAGAATCACCTCACCCCCAACAAATCTGTATTTCTGTTCTTTTTCAAAGCATACTTTGATATGTTCTCAAAGCACCTAACAATTTCTAAAGTATTTATCTTTCAGAGATCTGTGAACTAAAGGAGTGCTATTAGCCAAGTTTTAGAGATAGGAATTGAAGTATAATGAGTTTATGATTGAGACCACCTTGCATTTCTGTGCTATAAGAGCACACTAAACTGAGTTGCCAAGTTTTGTGCTGTCATCATAGCCATTGAATAATTTTTGTCCTATACCGAGAGCAGGATATCCAGAATACCATCACTATTTCTTCATTTGAAAACTATTGTAAAGCCTTAATTTCTACTGTTAATCAATACAATTTGATTTTAAGAAATTAATAGCAGGTAAGAACATAATTTTCTGTAGGGAAAATAACAGATAAGAGGGAAAG
>NW_008795885.1:6322371-6324122 GCF_000699145.1 Aptenodytes forsteri | reverse complement strand
CAGTAGATAAAGTGGGGGAAGGCTGGACGGGGGGGCGGCTGCTCAGGGACTGGCTGGGCGTCAGTCGGCAGGTGGTGAGCACTTGTACTGTGCATCACTTGCTTTGTGTATTATTATTATTATCTTATTATTATTATTATTATTATTTTATTTCAAATATTAAACTGTTTTTATCTCAATCCACGAGTTTTTCTCACTTGTGCTCTTCCAGTTCTCTCCCCCATCCCACTGGGGGAGGGTGAGTGAGCGAGCGGCTGCGTGGTGCTCAGTTGCCGACTGAGGTTAAACCACGACAAATGGTAAGAAGTAAAGCACACTCAGTGGCATTTATTATAACAGAAAGCACAAATCTGCATTTCCATTCTAATAGGGCACTCTTCCAAGCCCAGTGAGCTGAAACACGTACAAGACATGTTTACATCATGATGTGGCATATTATAAATAATGAATTCTTGTTTGTGCTTTCAAGGAGTGAAGGGACTGAATCAGAAATACCAGGATCTGCTTATTGAACAATAAAAGAAAGCACACTTTACTGAACTATCCTACCTTTAGGGTACAATCTATTACACCTGCTACCTGTTTTCTTCAGCTACACATGTGATTTGAGAAATAGCAGAATATTCTCACTGTTTCAGAATGAATTTCTTTACTTGGCATGGAGAAAAATGCATGGCAGAAAACAATAGAAATGGTGTTTGTGTATAGGCAGCTCTTGCCTTTGGCCTTGCATAATGCACACTCAATTGAAGCTGAAGATTCACTTAGATTGACCAATACTGTTTATTTTTCAGTAAAGTGGGATGAAATAACCTTATTGTGCTGGTGGGCAAACTCTACTATGTTACATCAGTCATTCTTAATCTTGCCAAGTGGACTAGTTAATTTCAGGAAAAGACCTCACTAACATATCATAACTGTGAAAACAGAACTCAAATAAATTGACAGGACTCAGTCTGTAATATTTCCATTATGCTATACATGCTTTGTAGTACATTCACTCTGCTGTTAGATTAAATATAAATACACACAAGCAATGGCAAAAAATTAGTCTTTTGAAGACTGAGTGTTATCATCTTCAACTTTTTGTATACCTGTTCATGGGCAGTTATTAACACAAGTTATCCTACTGAATCTAGTTACACTTTAATTACTATTAATTGGTATGGGCAAAGAGAAAAGAAACTGATCTTTGGTCTTATGAAGTCTTATACGAGCAGATCTCAGAGTTGTATTTGATACTGGTGTAGATTTTTCTTTTGGCAGAGTTTTTCCTTTGGCAAAAAAGATATAAATAGAGACATTCTCACACATCATGTGAAATTACTCAAGATTTTTTGTAAATTATATTTATTTACATAAAACCATTTAATTCATTATGCCTATTTCTACAAGTAAAAAATGATACACAGAGAGACTATGTAGCTTATAACTATCACAGTAAATCACGGTTATATGATATCGAGAACAGAAAAGTTATGATGGTACTTAAACTGGTAGGCTGGGCTCCAGTTTTCCTTGAATTCGTTATTACTAATTGTTGACATTGTCAGCTATACTGACAATTAGGTACATTGAAACTGGTACCATTTCTGCCTGAATCATAGAATCATAGAATAGTTTGGGTTGGAAGAGACCTCTAAAGGTCATCTACTCCAACACCCCTGCCGTGGGCAGGGACATCTTCAACTAAATCAGGTTGCTCAGAGCCCCGTCCAACCTGACCTTGAATGTTTCCAGGGATGGGGCAT
>NW_008795885.1:6317620-6321669 GCF_000699145.1 Aptenodytes forsteri | reverse complement strand
GGTCCCAATAGGGACCCCTGTGGGATGCCACTTGTAACCAATCTCCATCTGGACATTGAGCCGTTGACCACTACCCTCTGGATGTGACCATCTAGCAAATTCCTCACCCCTCAGACAGTCCACCCATCAAATCCATACCTCTCCAATCAGGAAGACTTAAACCTAGTTTCTGAAGTGAAGGCTTCAGAAAGCTTCCCTCTTGTGGATTAACCTGGCAGGCAGCTAAACACCACACAGCCATTCGTTTACTCCCCCTGCAATGGGATGGGGGAGATAAAAAAAAAAAAAAAGGTAAAACTCATGGGCTGAGATAGAGACAATTTAATAGGACAGAAAAGAAAGGGAAAATAATAATAATGATAAAAGAATATAGAAAACAAGTGATACACAATGCAACTGCTCACCACCTGCTGACCAATGGCCAGCCAGTTCCAAAGCAGCAGGCCCCCAGACAGCTTTTCCCCTAGTTTATATGCTGAGCATGACTTCATATGGTATGGAATATCCCTTTGGCCAGTTGGGGTCAGCTGTCCCAGCTGTGTCCCCTCCCAACTGTTTGTACACTCCCAGCTGACTTGCTGGTGGGGCCGTGTGAGAGGCAGGAAAAGGTCTTGACTCTGTGTAAGCACTGCTCAGAAACAACTAAAACCTCAGTGTGTTATTAACATTATTCTTATCCTAAATCAAAAACACAGCACTATACCAGTTACCAGAACGAAAATTAGCTCTACCCCAGCTGAAACCAGGACACCTCTTTTAATTAAAATCCTCCCCCTGTTAATACCTCCCATCCCACAGTCTCAGCAGAATGCATTCATATACTACAGGGCAGGCTCAGAGAAAACCATGACAGTCGTTGCCATAATACCCTTATGGACACTGAATGGTCTTATTGTCTTCAAAATGCATGAAACCTGCAGAACCCTACATCTTAAAACCATGCTGAATATAGTCTGTGCAAGTTCATGTCAGGCCCTGAGCTTCTGAATAACTATAGCCATACTTAACTTTATTCATCTTAACCAAATCCCCTGAGTTTACATGCATTCCTAACAAGCTAAATGTTAAAGTATGTTCATTTTTTTTTTCTTTTGCATGCGTGAAACACTAGATGATTAAGATGATTTAAGCAATAAAAGCTCAGATTTTATTCCAGTCTTGGTTAGGTCACATTCTCACTTAGATTGAGATAATTTAGTGTTTCAAGAGATGAGCTGTGGAGCTACTATTTCAATTTGATTGATAATTTTTTTAAAAAGTACATATATGGTAAATGAAGGTGATTTTTCAATGGAAGGTTCTTTTGCTAATAAGGAGAGATGATTTTTATGAAACAGAAACCATATTCAGTGTGCCTTTTCAAGTGAAGCCTGTAATTGTAGCTACAGTAAGCAGACATTTGTAACGTAAATGTATTTTGCACATACCTGATCAGCAGACAACACTACTGGTTTAGCATTTGGAATAGAAAGAGAAAAGATTGTTTCAGCAATATTAAAATGTTCAGGAAAAGCAAACCCAAAACTTTTAGTCTGAAATTGAATCATTTCAGGCACAGAATATTATTCCTCAATTGTCATCACTGACTACTGATTATAAATACAAGTTTCTGTTTTTTATACTTCTAATGTCCCAGTGTCTTCGAATAAATGGAAATCTAAATTGATTTTAATGTAATAGTTGATCCAAGCATTTTTTCTTGCACCAAAATATTTCAACTCCATTTTTACATATTTTGCTGTCTCTGTTGTACTCAAGACAGGGGAGAGTAATTTTACTAAACAATATTCTTCAGACAGTGTTTATCCATCTCCTTTCCATGATCTCCATCTATGTAAGAAACAGACGATGCTTTACAAAGTTAAAATTACCCTTCTCCCTCAGTTACTTTCAGTTGCATTATTATTTTCTAGGTGGGGATTAAAGTGTAAAAGCATACACAAAAACTCACACCATCACAGAGGCCAACTATGTTCATACATTTTGTAAATGTTTTTCTGGTTCCTCTGTTATTTGGCAACAGCATTCTGCATGAGTTCTCATTTCAGGCTTGTTCAGGTATGCAATATAATGCATATTTATCTTTCATAAGGAATATTTTCCACTCTTAGCAATGGTATTAAGTAAATTACTGAAAGGTATGTAAAGTAACCAGTTTCCATTTTGCAAAGGGTTTTGAGTTTTCTACATCTGGCTTCATGTCAGGTAAGATCAAAACAGAAAGTTTTAAATGTTCTGAGAAGGAAAACTCTGGACAAATTCTTCCATTGTTAGAAGTTATTATTTTGTTTTATTTTCTCCCAGGAAAATAAAATAGTTCCATTATAGCTATTTTCTTTTGTTTATATTAATACACACTGAAATATGACTTTTTAGGGGAAAAAAAAGTCAAACTCATTAACTTAAATCTTTCATTCTGAAAACAGCGAAAAAAGATGTCAAGGCCATTATCAGAACTTTTCAGTCCAGTCTGTTTTACACTGAATAAAAATATATGCCTTATTTCTAACCTAACTCATCTTCTTCTTGATTTGTTATGATTTTTTTCTGGCAAACTAAGAGGCCATCTGCTACCAGATTTTTGTACTTTAATAACTGTGAATCTTCAGTTGAATAAATTAAAACTTTTTCATTTTATACTAAAACTATTTTTAAAAACAATGGAACCTCATGTTTTTTTTTAAAAAAAAAAAAAAACACAAAAAAATAAAACCCCCACCCACAGCCTTACTAAATCAGAGATCGCCTTTTCTAGTTTAATACTCTTGAGTTTAAGGCTTCTGACACTGCTAATACAGGGAAAAATTAGGAAATTTATTTTTTATCTTTTTTTGTGTACATTGAAAGATCAAAATGCATTTTCTTACAGTTAGTTCTGTCACAGTTCAGACACTTTCTTACTCCCTATTTCTTTTATTTAGTGCTGTCTTAAACATTTACTAGCTATCTATTTTGCTTTTGTCATATATTCCTCCCATCTTAACAGAATATTAAATAAGTATTTATACTAATTCTTTTTCAGAATTATATCTTTTAAGTATGTAATAAACCATTCTGAAAACATTTTTATTATCAACTAAAGTTTCACTCTATTAGCATTTGTATGTGCTCTAAAATTAGGCCAAAATTATTGCTGCATTCAAATCAAAAGTGCTTTTTTGTTTGCACATGACTAATTTAATACTCTCCTCAGCAAGGTGAGCCTTCATTTTCAGTTCATTGATCGGTTATGTTTCATTTTCTGCCAAAGTTGACGTAAAATTATGCTGTGTATTTTCTGTTAGAAAGAAAATATTTATCATTTCTATTTCTAGAAACTCCAAGGGCTTTGTATTATTTTGTACAGAAATTTTATATTGACTACGTTTTCATACAAGTAAATAGGCAGTTTTTAAGGAATTGTTCACTTTATTGATCACTTTATTCCGTATTTGATTTGTCAATGTATAACAGGATCTCAGCCATGTCTCACCTACCAATTTATTAGCTGCAAGACGGACTGAGAGGTGTTCGATGGTTCATATTGCTAAACTGTCGTTCCACAGTGAGAGATGCCTACCGTCCCTTTCAGCCTTCTATCTTGCATCTATAAGCAGTACAATATGGAATGGTATTGTAAAGGTACTTAAACTTTAAATAAGGTGCCATCTGCTTCATTTGCTTTGCACCAACCTTTATTGTCTCTCAGATATTAGAGATGATACAACATTTGTTTGCAGGCAACATTGTGGGAGGAAGGTCAGCTGGCGGCTGAGGTAAGCAGTACAATATGGAATGGTATTGTAAAGGTACTTAAACTTTAAATAAGGTGCCATCTGCTTCATTTGCTTTGCACCAACCTTTATTGTCTCTCAGATATTAGAGATGATACAACATTTGTTTGCAGGCAACATTGTGGGAGGAAGGTCAGCTGGCGGCTGAGGGCAGCGAAGCCACCGAGGAAAAGGGCTCCGGAGCGGAGGATCGTGCTGGGGGACCCTTCCTAAAGCGGCAAAACCGTGGCAAAAACCACGAAGGCAAAAGCGCAGGGGGGGAGAGGGTGCCCCCGC
>NW_008795885.1:6313752-6315617 GCF_000699145.1 Aptenodytes forsteri | reverse complement strand
CCAGGGAAGTGGTTGAGTCCCCATCCCTGGAGGTATTTAAAAGACCTGTAGATGAGGCACTTAGGGACATGGTTTAGTGGGCATGGTGGTGTTGGGTTGACGGTTGGACTCGATGAACTTAGAGGTATTTTCCAACCTTAATGATTCTATGATTCTAAGGTGTAGAACGTTTGCAATGTAATCTATATTTTTGCAGCTATCTTGAAGTGCCATCCATGGAAAGCAGAAGAATTCGTGAAATGGAAGAGACATAAAAACATAGCATTATGAGCAACAAATATAAGTGCTGGACAGTTCTTGACTTATTTGCAAGGGAAGTAGATCTGTCTGTATGTTTTTAAATATTTTGAGGAATTCAGAATCTATTTGCAGATAATGACAAAAACATAGGACTACATTTATTAAAGGAAATGTCACTGAAAATCTCTGTCCTGCCCTAATGTTAAGTGCTGTGTTTATTTGCTGAATATCATCGGACAACACTACAGAAAAGAGGAAGGAACACTAAAGACAAGCAAGATCATCTGCTTAGTGGTGCGAGATAGAAGTTAAGCTGAAAGGCTTGTCATTTTAGGAAAGAAATAGAGTGGTTGTAAAGACAAGATTTATGTCTGCAGTTTGCTGTCAAATATAACTCTCGGTAGCAGGCTCTTCTGTTACTAATCAAATTGATGTTTTTGTTTTATAGGAGAGCAGTATGAAAATTCATTCTTAAAATCGTCTTTCAGGTACAATTCTTCTTATTCTGTACAAGCAGAATTCACTCCAAAATTTGTCAAAAAAAAGAATAAATCTGCCTTTAGAAGAGGATAAAATCTAACCACCCACTCAATCTCATATGAAGCATTTGGTAATGTTTCTGAAATATGCTGCTTGTTATTTCAATATTTCCTTTGTTCATTGTTGGCTTTCTGGGCTTGTTAAAGTAAGTGATCTTGCAAGAGAACTATTGTTAATGAATGCATAACTACTTCATTATTTTTTTTTCAGCCTATCCTTTCCCAAAATCAAGGTATTTTTATCTGAGAGATTTGTGATATTGCCAATATTGTTTTGTACTTTGAATACCATGAAGAGTAATTCAATATTTAGCTACATTTTTTTCTGTTATGTTCATTTTCCTCAGTGCTGGGACAATTTGCAGACTGTCTGAATTTAAAATGACCAATGAATCTTAGAAAGTTATGGTATGCAATACCCACACAAAATGTAGTTTTAATCAATGAAGTGCATTGTATCCTGGCTTTATGACCAAATCATTTAGCACACAAGGCATGATCAAAGGCAGAAGAAAGTATAGATTTCAGTCATCTTTGTTTCTGTTAGACTAGTATTTCAAATAGGGACCTTTCTGCTGCTACCACACTGCTAACAAAAAACCTTAAGTCTTAAAAAGTAAAACAAAACAAAACAAAGCAAAATCTTACCTATCTAAATTTTAAAGAGTTTCACATATAAGATGTAACATTGCTGTATTTTGTGATGTCACACATTTTTCTCTATCAAATTAACATGGATTATAGTATCTAATCTTCATAAAATTTGTATATAGACAAATGTCATATTTATTACTAGATTCTTAAATTAATTTTTATTAATGACCCAGTTCATTGAACAAAAAGTAAGCCAGTTTGTAAATATTTCATTTGAACTATACAAAAAAATATAACATACAGAAGTAGATTTTGGATTTTGTGGTGTGAGTGCCTTTGGATGAACTGATTTTTTCAAGCCAGTACATTTCTGGTGTGAGAGATATATCTTTAGATACTTGGGATAGTCATATTTTTTATTATATATTTTTTTAAAAATGAAGTATTATTATTTGGGGGCATGGTATGGAGGGTAAAGGGGAATTAAAATAA
>NW_008795885.1:6295413-6313713 GCF_000699145.1 Aptenodytes forsteri | reverse complement strand
TAATAATTAAAACTTCAATATCACTATTATGACATTTATCTAAAAAAGACCATCACCATCATTTAGGTCTTCTGACCAAATGGGGTGGAATCACTAATAATTTCTTACTCGTTCCTGAAGAATACATATCCAGGTGACTCCTGAGAATCCAAAACTAGTTTGATAGTCATAAGACCACCAGTTTTCTTCAGACTACTGGTTATCTGTGAAAAAGAGAAAATAAAAGTTATGAAGCTGAAAACAAAATAATTGTTTTTCATCCTTTTAAGCATATAAGCTATAGGCTATTGTATTCATTCATCCTACACTGTAATCTGTACTATGAGCAATCTCAGAACACAGCTTAGCAGTTAACTTTTTCAGAGAATATTATGTATATTTTTAATTATGGTACTTCATTATTATTAAGAAAGTACTGAATACTGAGTATATACCTTTGAAAGAAGTATAAATCAGAAACAAAAGGAAAATAAGTATGTTATCTGTGTTGAGAAAAGTTTCTTAATAACAAAAAGGGAGCTATTAAGTGCAGTTTAAAATTTGGTGGAGTGTTCTCCTGTTTTCAGTGCTTTTTCAATTACAGAAACATCAGCAATTTTAATTCTTATTAGTCAATAAGATAGTATCCAAGGGATCCAAGTAAGAGACTTACAGCACATGCTGTTGGCCTCAAACTTTGCAGCTCTTTAAAACTAAGTGGCACAGATGTCTTAGAAGCACTTGATGACTCTGAAGGAGATGATAAGGAAGTTCTGTTCGGAGAGAAGAATAATCAGTAAATCAGGTTAATTTCCAACCAGCACTAAAAAATGGAAAACTTGTTAATAAAATAGTGGTAGAAATTATTATAAGCATCTGTTATAAGAATTAAGAGTGTATTAACCAATCTCACTGCATTAAAAGACTTAATGGTAGAAAGTACTATCAAATTATATCTTCAATAACAGCACTAAAGGATAGCACAATAAAACTTTTTCATGTTCCAACATAGGTACATTTAAGGCCTCATAGATTATATAAAAAAGAAAAACATGTGCTGATCCCTTATGTGTTGCTTATTTTGGTACTTTCTGGAAAGGAAAAAATCACTAAATTATTATCAAATAATGTATAAATATATATATATATAGTTTTACCATATTATCAAATAATGTATAAATATATATATATGATATAGTTTTACAATAAGATTTAAAAACAAAATAAACAAAACCCCACAACTCTCCCAAATCCCCAAAACCCAGTGGTTCTAAAATCAGAAGAAAACTTTCTCTTTTTTATTGTTCCTAAATGTCAGGAGTCCATAAATTATGATCTGTATGTTAATTCTGGCAGCAGAGTTTTGATATATTTTGTAATAAAAGTAGTAGAAAATTATTATTGCATTCAACAGAAACATAGTTTTTTCTATAGAAAAATTATGTTTGCAGAAAGCACCAGGTATAGTGGTTTCACAATTTGAGCTAAGTACCATGAGTTTTGGAACTAAGCATGGTGCAGAAAAAATCCCTAATAATAGCTTTGAGTCCTGTTTGGAGTCCTGCAGGACCAAACAATTTCTCATTTCTGAAACTACCTTGGACATTGAAGTTGCCTTCCTGTTTCCTGTCTTGCGCTTCACATTTACATTATCTGTATTTTTCACCAGGATAAGGGGATCTGCCTCACTGGCAGAGAATCCTGATACACAATTTGCAGTCACATATAATTGTCTTCTGATAAATTTATTTAAACTCAGATTTTCTCTTACTCAGCGCTAGAGCTACTTTGCTCCTCTCAGTCATGCAAAATACAAAGAAGCAGCAAGATATCTTCTTTAATCCCTTTGTCATGTCTGCACCTGCAGTAAGAAGAAAAACCTGATTCTCCGCAACTGAAGTGAGCAAAAGAGAACAAAAAGCTTCTTAATCGTTCAGCAAGAGGAGCTGGATGGATCATGGGGTCCAACAATGACCATTCATTTTCTGTGAGCTCCTGAGGACGTCCAGGCTTGTGCTACTCTGTAAGCGTGACATATTGATAAACCAGAATGTAACCTTATAAGGTTTATCAATATGTCATGCTTTATTTATAGATCAATCCACTGAAGTTCAGCGCTACCTTGCACAGACTGTGGAGGAAACTATCAAGGGCATAATCCTGAAGGTACCTCATTTGTAAATTTTTTTCTGACTTCTGCAGAAGGCTGGAAATCAAACATCATTCATGCTATAACCTCTCCTATTGTCTACTTTACAGCTCTCTTACCAAGAAGTCAGAAGAATTGTGTGTAAACTGCATCCTTAAATCTACAATTATAATGTAAAGAAATCCACATGGGAAGAAAGAGCTTCTGTAAAGGAATAAATCCAAACTTTTCAAAGATACAAAATGCTTTTAATGTGGAAAACTGAAAATGAGTGCTCGTGCTTTACTTCAACTTACAATACAAAAAGCAAAAATTTCCAACTGGAAATATGTTGAAGGAGTGAGATTCATGTGAGTAAATGTGCCTATATAGTGCTTTTATGCAGTGGCCTATGATTTCAGAGCACTCACAGCTGCACTTTCTTAGATTTAATTATATAACTGAAAATAATCCAAAGCATAGACATCTCTGAAGAACCTAGATTGCCTAAAACAATGTTAGTGGGGAAAAACAAAACAAAACAAAAAAAACCAAATCACAAACCAAAACAGAACAGACAAAGAAGTATAACTGAGCGAGAACTTCCATGATCCTAATTACCCTTAGCATTGAACAGTTATGTGGAAGAAGATAACCATGAGAAAGTGCTGTAGTTACTAATTTTCTGCTGTGTAATGGACAGTGAAAATTCATAATTCACAGTTAATACATACATAGTGCATTTAGCTCAGAAACACAGAGGTTCACTTTTTCTGTGCCATGTTGTTGCACCAAGAAAGACACTGTAGTTGTTATTTTCACTTCAAATGAAATGTTCTTTTCTTTTTAGGAGAAAGAGCTTACTTCAAAATAAGACTAATCAAAATCAAGTCCAGAACGATTGGCTCTGGACCATGAGAATAAAAGGCAGGATGTTTTTTGTTTAGGTTTTTCTCTTGTTTAGGAAAACCTGTAACAATTAAAAAGACTTAACCACATTGCTGATGTACAACAAAACTGCTCTATTAAATCTTTGCAAATATCAGTGTATCTAACATAATATCGATCCTGAATTGTTTCATGATATGTCTTGGAGGCTTCATAAAATTTTTAGAAAGTTTTCATAAACTTCATAAAGGTTTGTTGTTATCCGATCACAGTAGATGTTATGATTTAATTTCCTAGAGAGTTTGTGCTTCAGTTCACTTCTCTTCCTTTTTCTTACATTTATTTGCTTTTCTTCCTCCCAGTCCCATCTGTTGATCACACTGTAGCATCACCCTAAGAAAAGTATTTCTTCACAGAGTTTTACCTCAATGCCGGCTGGGATTTCATTTACACTGAAACACTTACATCTGTGAAAACAATTCATGGAGATTTTTGCAATGCTAATTTAAACTTCAAAAAAGAGCAACACTCACCACAGACACAGCTCTTCATCTTTCATCTTTGTTTTTGGGGTATCATACTGAAAATTACTTTTGCAAATGTAAACCTAATGTAATTCTTCTGCTATGAAAGAAAGAGGTAAGTTGATGAATATATAATATAAATTCAGCTGTATGCAGGCATGCTCTGATACCAAATCACTACTATTACACTGTCAATCTAAATTAGGGCACCTGAGATTAAAGTTAGGTGATTTTTCTTGCACTTTCTCACAGCATTAGAAATGGCAGATGCAGGATTATTAGCATACATGTATTCTGTATTAGCATACAGAACAAATTCTATTCTCTCAAAATATCCATGAAGAAGATAGAAAAGCCATAGTTAAATAACACAAAAGACAGACTGTGCCTTTTGCTAAAGATGTGAAAAAAGTACTTGTAATTTTCATAATGATGGTGACAACATAATAATTTAGATTTTTAGACTTCTTTTTTTTGAACCCAGGACAACATGAAAAAGTAGTTTTTCCTATAAAGCTAAACATATTTGTACTTTCAAGAAAAATTTTAAAATAAGATTTGAGCCTTTAGTTCTCTTGAACTTGGTTGTATGTAAATCAAACGACATAAATGGTGAACTGGCAAACAGAAAGATAAACTGGTAAAAAAAGGTTAAAGTATCATTGATTTCCCATTAATTAATAAATTTTGCCATTTGAGTCACCAGCCCAATTAGTCATTCAGAGACAAATTAGTCAATCTTCCCACTGACAAATTGAGAAGGACATTCTTAGTCGTATCACTCAGTTACCTATTGGCATGGGATTCTTTTCAACTCAAAAATATTTAATGCACTTTTGTGCAATTTCCCATCCATTTTAATGTGTAATATACCACAAAACCCAGGAGCAATTGTAGTAATAATGACAGGATTAAGTGTAAATATATGATATTGTTACAGTTATGAGATCTCACACAACTTCCAGTATAACGTATACTAAGCCTTTAAGGGATTCAGTCCAGAAATTTCAGTTTGGAAAACCAGCTGAATTAGGATGAGAATAAACTTCTGCACCCTTTAAAGGCCACTTCAGCCCCTGGAATAGCATTTGTCACATCTTAGATGGGTTTGGAAGCTTTCTGATTAAAGAAGATTTCCTGGATCATGTGCTGTCCATCTCTTCCATTTCTGTGTGCTAATACATCCTTATTTCAACAGTCTTGTTTTCCCATCTTCCCTTCTAAACCTTGCAAGCTCACTCTACATCAAGATTTTACTGTATGATCATTGAAAGAATGCAAAATTTCAGCTTTCCACTACCAGACTTGAGATCTGGCTTCCGATAATTAATTAATTAGTTAACAGAATGATTATATAATAATTAACTAAATGAGTGCTTATATAACTACATTCATCTGAGGATTGTCCTGAAAAGTATTTGTTTATTACTGTGAGATAATTAAGTAAGATTGAGGAGACTGTCATTAAATGTAGGGAAGTTACTAGCCAGAATATGACAGCAGAGCACATCCTCTGGAGAGTAGAGATCAGCTGCAAACACTACCTGATATCACTGCATGAAAAGAAAAAAAGTTTGTTTTTAATTAATATTTTCTGAACTTTAATATTTAAAACCTCCAGTCAGCATCAAAAAACCCTCCAGGCAGGGTTTTCTTACAGGAAAAAGGCCTCAATACTAAGTTGTTTAAAAACTAATGTAAATAAGATACAAGTAGTGAATGTAGCAAAAGAGTAACAAGGAATAGCAGTATACAGATACATAAATTAGCGGCTTGCTAGAAGATACAGAAAAATAGGTTGGAAAGAGAAGAGAATACCTAGTAGGAAAATTTTATTTATGAAATGAAGGACTTAATTGTCATGTAAGAAATAATGTGTTTAATGAAAGAAAAGGACACCTGATCTCATGATGTCACAGAAAATAACTTTTTTTTTTGGGGGGAGGGGGTGAGTATACACAGGAATAAATGTTATTACTTTTGCTCTGTGAGTGAAAAGGTGGCTACTGAAGTTTTTGAAGAACTCTCTTCTAGGGAAAAAAAAAGGCATTTAGGGAGGAGAGTTTTGAAGACTGGTAGTCTCGGAACAGCTATGCTAACTGCTGAAAGTGAGGTTGTGGACTTACTGGGAATAAGAAACATCAGGACAATATACATTTTCTAAAGTCACTGACAATTATAAGGTCGGAGTGTCTGTATTAGAATGGTAACCATTTATGTATAATCAATAATTATCAATAATGCTATATAAAAGAGAAAAAAACACCTTTTCAGAATAAAACTACCTTTGTTCTATGATACTCATATATTTGACGAACTTAGTGTTCATCTCTTGCCTTGCACATGTTGAATAAGTCGCCACAGTCATGATTTCACAAATGCTGTTAATAACTTAAAAACTATAGTCAGAAAAGTTCAGACTTGGTGAATAAAATTATGTTAAAAATGTCAGAGAAACAGCTATGATGGTCCAGATTGCTCTATCAAAAGTTTAAGAGAAAAACTTAGCCTCGTAAGCAATTCACTTCTAAGCTAAAAAATGTAAAAAATAGCTTGGTTAGCTTAACAGAATATTGTTTTCTATCTGCTGCTTAACAAGACTGTTCAATCTTGACACATGGTTGTTTTAGACACCTATGCACTTTAATCTCTTACTTTGCTCTAGTCTGGCAAAATTCAGCCTGTCCAGAATGGATGCAACAGCCTCTCATGCTCGAAAGAAGGAGTACATCAGACTTTAATGTGAAACACCTCAGAAGATGTATCATCCCACTACCAATCCCCATGCTGCTCCTGGTTCATTATTGTAAAGTTCAGAATCTACAGCCCTAAAGTACTTACTAAGTAAAATTGGCTGTGGCTTTCTTCTTGTCCCTGTATTGACTGTTGCCGATACAGGGAGCTGAATGTCACGTGCAAAACATATAGCAATATAGGCCACTATATGTTTTTCTAGATTCATGACCTCATCTTCATAAAGTGACTGATATATTTCCACTTCAACAGTTTTCATTCAAAAAATACAAAGGGAAAAAAGATAACATGGATTTCATTTATAGTCTTATATAAGGATAATTAACCAAACTAATCTAGCAAATGTAGCAGTATCCTAATATGAGTGAATATTTATTTGAAAGCTAATTAGTGTTAATAATGTTACTAAGTTATAATTATAATTCACTTCTTGTTATTATAGCATCTTCCTCAAGAATAAAAAGTTAAAATTTGCTTTAGATTATTTGCAATAAAATATTATTAATATATCCACATTAATATTACTTGGTATAGATGAGAAAGATAACTTTCTACTTGAGGTCTTGATCTGGCAAATATTCATTCTGTGGGTAAATTGAAATCAATGGGGATTCTTATATGAATAAAGCTGCTAATATGCACAGGCATTTCTAGGATCAGAGTCATACTACAGAAGCATAGTCCATGAATTCTTTACAGATACGGACTGGAACACAGATAAAGTTTCATAGCTGGAACACATGCATTAATTGTTTTCTCTTAATTTTTTGCACATGTTTATATAATTTTATGGGAAAGACTGTAATTACTTTGAATGAAGTATTCTTGTTCTTGCTCAGAAATAATGTAACTGTGGAGAATATGAAAGGTTGATTTGTTTCTTCTTCAAAAGTCAAAACTATATCTCAAGAAGACTTCTATAATATGTAAATAATGTTTTAGATTGAAATCCCCTGAAAATGAATATTAAAAAATTCTCAAACAGCTATTTCTTCTTATATTCCTATTTTACTGCATAAAAATATCTCTTTATTAATTGATTATTTCAGAAACAAACAAACCAAAACCTAAACCTCAGATTAGATCTACACTTCAGAAGATCAGCAGATCTTAATAACCCAAAGATAATATGAATGAGTCATATCAGAAAATAGTAAGTACATACCAATTTCAAAACAGTGAAAATCATTAAAGCTGATACTTTGGTGAGGCATGACCTCATATAAACGCTGGCAGAATGAACAGTGTGGCAGAATCCTTCATAAAACTGCTTTCCATTGAATTCTTTCCATTCAGTGTTTGCTAGTCCATAAATTCTTGCCTTTTGAATCTTTAACGGGAAGGGGACAATCTGTTCGAGACATATTGACATTCATTTTTCTCTATTGTGTCATTCTGGTCTCTTTCTTTCAGATGAGGAACTTACATAATTCAAGAGCAATCACAGCTCACTTTATAAAACAGGCTTTACAGAAAAAGGCTTTACAATTATTGTTTGATCTGAATGGTAGAAGGAGAGAGCGATCTAAAGAGAGAAAGGAATAAATCTTTGTAGAACATAGTAGAACAAAAAAAAGGAAACTGTCAGATCATGGAAATTTGCACTTCCACCTGGCTAGCCAGCACCCAGAGAAGGCAAAGCCATTAGAAAAATTTAAACTGCTGCTGCTGTAATTGCTTGAATAGCAAGTTTTCTGATGTCCAACAGCTCCAAGAACAGAGATAAATGGAGTACTAGCAGATAAGAGGAGTACGAGCAGATAATGATAGGAAAAAAAGGACCAAAACCGAAAACCAGAAGTCATGCAATGAAGTAGGGAAATTTGGGAAGAAAGAAGAAAAAAATAATCAAGAGAGTATGGAAGGAATTTAAAAAAAAAAAAAAAATCTCTGAAAACATGTCATTGAATGGATTTTAATTTTGTAAGTAATTAACGTAATTTGAAAATTGGATGTAGACTCTAAAGTCAGTTAACCATAAACTTGTGTCACAAATATATGCCATATATTTATAAAATCTAAAAGGATTCACAAATAAATTGAGATCCCTAACTAACAAAAATAATAAAGCTACCTTTATTTAGAAGTCTTTAGCACAAGAGTTCCTCTGTATTGACTGAAACCATGGTATTTAAGCTATAAATCAAACTACTACATTAACGTATCACATGTAAGCTAATCTATATCTTAATAGGCATTTACCCATTTAAAAATCCAATTTACCTGTGTGCTTTACAGCTGCTACAGCTAACTGCATGTCTCCCAAGTAACAACTGTGTGAATTTCTCTGTTGCGTCTGCTGAACAGTACAGCAGCCAACTCTGAACTAAAGATTGAACTCTGGTGATGGGGACACCTTTCCTGCTCCTAATCTATGCAGTGTGACTGATTTTTAACAGGAATTTGCGTACCTGGAGGATAACACACTGTAGTACTGCTTGAATCTCCACATCTCTTTTCTGTTCTTGGCACATGCTTTATGCTAGAAACTGTGAGGCTGTCCTTAAAAAGCAGACTAACAGCTATCTTTTTTTGTTGTTCATATCATTGATCTTCCCTAATATGATACTTTTTAGTCCATTTTATACTGTTCTGCGATTTACTCAATTGTTGAAAAGCTAAAAAACAAAGCAATTTTTAATCAGCTGGGGATCTAGCTTATCACTTGAAGGACAATCGTATCTCAATGCTTGGTTCACCTGAGTAAATATATTGTACTACATTCTTTTATTTCATTATATAGTCAGAAAGTCATGCCATAGATATATCTTTGTTGTATATCACTGGCATAATCTTTTTACTTGTTTAATTGCATTCTTCTAAAAGACTTTCTGCCAACCAAAATCACTGAGATAAAGGCAGTATTCTAAGTATTGACTAAACTACATTAGACAATATAGATATGTGTGTTTCTTTAGTGCTAGTAAAATGGTTTATTCTGTCACAGCTTGCATGCTTTCTATGTAAAAAACACAGTGACAGTGTAATAAAAAGTGAAATATAACAGTGGCAAAAGAAAGCACTCACTTTTCTATTGGTTGATGTTCCATTGGTAATAAAACAGCTGGGCACATCAGTTATTTTCTAATAATGGCACATTTGTGCATCTAACATATATTCTCAACTCCTTAACTAAGTTAAATGCTGCTCTTCTGAAAATTATGATCTTTAATGTATGTGTGACATTTGTTGATTTTTTTTTTTAAAACTTAATGGTTAAACAGATGAGTAGTACAGGGAGCAAGATCCTTAGAAGAAGGTAATGTAATTTCATCAATATATTCTTGATTTTTTGTATTACTTTATGAAAGAGATAAGGGAAACAGCTGAAAAGTAACAGACAAATGTATACATAATGCATTTGAATGAATATTGCTGATGCATATAAAGATAGGAAGGGATTTCTAGGAAATAGATCACTGTCTGAAAGATCAAGAAACCTATATTCAAAGTGATTCAAGACTGCTGCTGGCCTACTTTGCAATTTGAAAGTCACTTTCCTTCTCTTCCCTTCAGTATCTCTTGTCACTTGGGCAAGCTTCAGCTGCCTAAGCAAAAGTCATTTGAGACTCCCTGGAGTACTCCTCTCCGCTTCCAAAAGGATATGGTTATGACAAGATCTGGGTGAAATCTGCCAGTTCCATGCTGATATCTTAGATACACCAAGATGTCTTAATGGCATCTGTGTTAAGGTGATGGCACTGAGCCTTAGTTTACTTTGAGAATCCTGGGTATTGTTACTGCAACATCTGTAATACATGACAAATGCCAGAACACATTCGATGATAGTTGTTTTGGTAAAAGATAGTAAAAACCATAAAGACACAGAAAGGTTTTTAATAACTTAAAAGTGGTTTGTTCTGATAAACATTTGTGCAAAGTAGCTTCCTTCCTCTTACCTGCTAATAACATCCTACAGTCTGAGAAACATACCGAAAAGAAGGGGCGTAAGTCTCTTCTTTGTGTGCAGAAAATAAGTAACTTCCAGAAAACAAAGTTTTCTGCTCTAGTGGTTTGGCAGAAGAGAAGAAACTGGGATTTTGTCTATGTGAAGGAGATTTTTGGGTTTTTTTCCCTGTGATTAATTTTTTCCATGAAATAAAATCAGAAAAATCCTTTATCTAGACAATTTTAAAAGTCAGACTTACTCAATCTTTAGCAAGTAGTCTAACTTGAAAACTATTTCTTTTTAAACAGGCATCCTGCTATGTGTCCTCAAAAGGACCTTATTATTCTAGTATTGCTCGTTTTTCCTTTAGGGCAGGGTTTCACTCACAAGCTGTTGGTCCTTTTATCAAACATAAACTGTCACCATTCTTTCACTGTGTGTTTGGAACAACCTTTTTTTTTTTTTTTTTTTTGCCTTATATTGATTCTCCTGTATCCAAAGCCATTGATGTCTTCATCCAAAGAATTTATCACAGAGGGAAACTATTATATATCAATATAGACATGTTTCTTTTTTCTTGCCAGATCATGTATGTGGCCTTTAAGGCTGGGAGAATCACAAAGCAAAGCTGAACAGTTCTGCCAGCCTGAAGACTTACAAGGTGATGCTTCTGCTCTGGGAAAAGACACAGAAACACATCTATTAATATTTTATACATCATTAGATTATTTTTAACTGGGGACATTTAAAAATGATTTTGAATGTACATATTACCTTTTTGTCCAGCATTGTATGTGCATCAAACAACCTTGGGGGGGGAAAAAAAGGTCATTTCATTCTGACAGTACACAAAGACAGACCCAATGATCCTTCCAAAAGCATTTATAAGTGCTTTCTTTGAAGAAGAAGCTGTGCCAGACAATCAGATCAGAGTTGCATTTTCCTTTTCTGTATCTCTGAGTCATGATCTTAAATAAATACAGAATAAAAATAAAGTCTTTCAGTACAGCAGCACTTGAAGATTATCTATTTCAGGGACAACCATGGTGCAGTGCTGTATGGTACATCTCAAGCTATTGTAAAGGTAGTTCAGCAGCTGACTTACTTGATTTTACAAAATGTAGTCATTGGCTTTTTTCCACAGCTCTGTCACTTGAGATTCTATATAATCTACCTATATTACTCTTTAATGTTACTAAGCATAGAGCTTTCATTCCTTTTTATGTAGTGTCTACTTGCTTATTCATAGTACTCTACTATCCTATGTATTACATACTGCCTTGCTTGTTGGTATATAGTGTTGTATCTTGCCAGAACATCTGTATAAAAGTCCAATAGCTATCATAATGTGAAACTTTAGTCCTCCTCTGTACATAAGATAGTGAATTTGTTTCTGTAGAGCATCTTAGAAAAAGTAAAATTATTGGGCTAAATTATTGATGTGGAAACTGGTAGGAGATGCAATACTAGGCACTTTTAAACAAAAATCTAGGAATAACCATCTGTTTCAACTCCATTTTTAGTGGTAAAATAAATTTTACTTATATACTAAGCTTTCAGGTCCACAAGATGTTGTAACAACATAACATTTCAGGGGAGTAGGTTAAATAAAAATTGCAGAATCTCTAAAAGAGCCCTCAGCTCATATTTTTTATATCGGATATTGAAGAAGCTGCTTTCCTTTCCATGTTTTAGTGACTTATACAGTGTATGGGGCTGGCACAGCAGGCAGGATTGATCTCTAATTTCTTTTAGTCTTGTATGTAAAAAGACAATCAAAGTACAGCAGAAACTTACTTAAGTAAACATTGATATGCGCTACATTAATTCCTAGAATCCTTTCGGCACACAGACTGGAGTTACGTTAGGAACACTTTATTCCTTTTATGTTTGTGAGCTGTGTAAGACCTGAGATAGCATGATGCTGAATGTCATTTGTCAAGAGCTGAGTACACTTGATTCCAGTAGACCTTAGCAGTTAAGTAGTTAAGCTAATCAACACTTCACAAACTCAGGACCAAAGACCACACAACTGCATATCATGTGCTTATAGTTGCACTTTTACTGTATACTTTTCCAGTTCCAGTTTGTCTAACACTGGTTGCAGACAATAATGGGGTTTACTGATATATTTTTAATTTTTTTCTTTAGGTCCTGAACTTACAAAATTCGAAAGCCAAATATTAATTTTAAACAGAAATGGATGATCAATCTATGTATTTTTTGTGTTGTTGTTTAAGTTACTGTCTCAGAGAACTGGTAAATATCTTCTAAGTATACTCATAGGTGCATGAAAGCATTAAGTGATTAGTGCCATGAATTGTTGATGAGAATAGTAGGGTACGAGGAAAATAAACTACCAAGTTGAATAACAGAGAATACAGAGATGCTAATCGGAGGCAGAAAGATCCTTTTAACTAATTATCATGATCATTAATATTTGATTAGATGCATCAGAAGCAAACAGGAACAACTTCATGTATACACAGATTTCTTCTAATATAAGCAGATTTCTTATTGGTGTAGAATTCCCAGTGATAATTCTATATAGTGGGAGAAAATTCTCAAAGCTAATTCTGCTTTATAGAGAAAGGATCAGGATCCAAAAAACATTAGGAGTTCTGCCTGTAAGTCACAGAAAGACGAGAAGAAAACAGTCAGCATCAGAAGAGATTCTTTAAGAGTACATCCTGTCAAAACATTGTTTTACAAAAGAGGTGGGAGTACATAGTCTAAGTGAAACCACAGTTAGCAAAATATAAAATTGGTTGCAACAACTTTCTCATTAAAAAAAATTTCAATAGTCCACTGTCAAAATAGAAATACGTACTGAGCAGGATTCACAGAATCACAGAATGACAGAATGGTTGAGGTTGGAAGGGACTTCTGGAGAACACCTCGTCCAACCTCCCTGCTAATGCATGGCAACCTACAGCCAGTTGCCCAGGACAGGCTTTGTTGTCCAGATGGCTTTTCAATATCTCCAAGGAGGGAGACTCCACCATCACTCTGGACAACCTGTGCCGGTGCTCGGTCATGGTCACAGTGAAAAAGTGTTTCCTGATGTTCAGAGGTAACTTCCTGTGTTTCAATTTGTGCCCATTGCCTGTGGTCCTGTCACTGGGCACGACTGAAAAGACTCTGGCTCTGTCCTTTTTGCACCCTCCCTTCAGGTATTTATATATATTGATAAGATTCTCCTGAGCCTTCTTTCCTCCAGGCTGAACAGTCCCAGCTCTCTCAGCTTTTCCTAGTAGGAGAGGTGCTTCATCCCTTAATCATGTTTGTGGCCCTTCATTGGACTCTCTCCAGTATGTCCATGTCTCCATATTTCTTGAGGCTCTGTCCCAAATCTAAATTTCAGCAATTGCTAAGTCCTTGAATAGTCTTTGGGGTCTTCCAGCCAGCAGATCATTTAGAAATGCCACAGATTCATCTCAAAGTCATGCTGCAGCTGAAATCAGCCTTTGTCTGTCTTCAGAAACTGAAGTGCAAATAAGCTTTCTATCTATTCCCCTAGTTCAGACTGAATACCTAACTGTGTGTGAAGGATCAACTTGTGTTGGAATATTGCAGGCTGTTGGCAGTTATCATAATGAAAAAAAAGGGATTGCTGCCATTGTCCTCCTTTCTGAAAAAAAAGTAGACCAAGCAGGCCAGATTAGAGAGTTACATATTTAGTACAAAGAGAAACTTCTTTATGGCAGAGTGAGTATCAGATCTTGCTTCTTCTGGCTTATGGTTGGGGCGTCTGTCAGTCGGAGAGGCTTATACATGTTGCTGGTGAGAGAAGTGTCACAGATTGCAAGTGATCACACTGTCAGAATGTCTATATCTGGTGAATTATGCACCAGTGTTTTATGCATACAAAACAACTAACAGCAGCTCAAGGGGGGGAGCAGGAACAGGAAAGTAAAGGAAAAGGACTTCATTTTTGTAGAGGATGTGAATGAATTGCCTTCATTTAGTTCTCAATACCCTAACTATAAGTAGCAGTAAAATGATGCATATGCATGTAGTTTATTTACCTGTTTAGTGAAAGCAGCATTTCTTTATATTTCTATGATGTATATGCAGTATATGTATACCACGCTGTATATATGCAGTGATTTTGGCAAGAAAGTCACTAGTGGCTGCTAGCAAAGACAAGATTATTTTAATTTGGTGGATCCTTAGATTGAATCCAATGATGTGCTTTTTACTGTCCAGTTCAAATTAATAATTCCCCTAAAGGGTTATTGGGCTGATAGTCTTGTCAGAAATGAGTATGAAAATAATTTTATTAAACCAGAAAAGTTTGCTTAGTTTGGTTTGGTTTCCTTTTATGAATCAGGATTACCTATAGTCCTTTGAAAAGTCTTCATGTAAAAACAAGGAAATAAATAATATTTTAAAAACAACTAAACAAAAACCTAATAGCTCAGTGAAGAGAATGTGAACTTGGGATGTGGAAACCATAAATGACACTCAGATGAAAACATATGTGTTGATATAAACTGGAACTACCAACAGAAGACAACAAGTCCTGCTCCTGGAGTAATCTGGAGTTGATACAAAGTAAAAAGTCAAGGTTCCTTATCTAAAAAATGCAAGCTTGGATTTTAACCATTGCTCATAAATGCTCTGAATATATTAGTCAATACCAAATTGGGTGTAGGCCTTTCCCAAAAATTTCAGTACTGTTAATATTTGTATGTTCCTCTGGAAAGTTTTAGTTTTGACATCTTCTAGCAATACTAATAATCACCTGGAATAGTTATTGACATCAGTGGCAAATTACCCTTATTTCACAAAGACTACAACTTCATCTGTGTAAGCATTGGTATGGAAATGTTGTATTTAAACACCACAAATAATTTTGTATTTTCCCCATAGTTTACATTATATTAGCCTAACTATTGCAATTCAGTTGCCATAGTTTGTAAATGGTGATGCAATGTGTAAAGACAGTAGATTAAGAGATTATACAGATTTGTTTAATGATTATCTTTTCTGATTCTTCTGGAATAGTATGCTGAGCTAAAATGATCATTCTTTTGTTTAACTTTGGAGACTAAATTAAGAACTTTCAAAACTAATTAATTTTAGAAAATTAAAAATAAATATCATGCTAAGGTTGGATTAAGGGTCTTTTTTTTTTTTTTTTTTTCCCATGCTATAAAATAAAGAAGTTTAGTGTAAGAACTTTTTAATGAAACATCAAAACTATTTGATCTTTGGAATTATTAAAGATCTTTTTTTGCCAAGCACTTTGAAATTGACTTGCTAAGGAATTCAGAAAAGGGTTTGTAAAACGTATTTTGTTTCTTGAATATCAGAACAAAGTTGGAGTTTGGGCAGATCAAAAAAAATAATACAATGTGGTCTTGTTATTTCTTTAAAAAGAAAGTCCTTCAGCCCCAATAAAGGATGAAATAGCTCAGCACAAAATGCCCACAGTCACAGCTCTTAGAGAGGGACATGATATATTCTAGGCTATACCCAAATTCTAAAGGAGTAAATTAGTTAGTTATAGAACTGAATGCAGCCGAGCATGCAATAAGAACTAGAAATGTGACAAGAAACAGACTTTCTCAACATGACAATACAGACCTATACTCTCTTCATATGTCTAGTTTGTCTAACTGTGTAGACAGACAGCATTCCACAACACTCCACAATAAATGTATCTGAAGTTTGAAAGAACATTGTTTAAATAGAATGAAGTATAAAAAATAAAGTGATCAGTTAATTTGGTGTTAGTTTTACTCCTTCCCTAAATAAAAATGCTGTTTACGAATAAAAAATTTCAGAGCACTACTAACAAAAGGTTCAGTCAAAGACATTGCAACATTCTTCAAATTTTATTTAAAAAATAACAATGAAAAAGTTCAATGAACTGATTAAAAAGAAGTAAACATGAAAACCTGCTTAAGGGACAGATTGTTCTGTTTAATTTTCATCTCTTCTAATGTCAGTGGTTACTAATAGAAGAATAATAACCACTTTATTGCCTTCTACTTTCTTCTGATGTACAACTATTTGCAAATCTTTCCTAGCTAGTGTCTGCAGGATATGGAAAAGATGTTCTACTTTAATGAGGTGTCAATCTTTGATGAGGTGTCTATAATAGACAGATGGCTAAAGGGTAAAGGATGTAACAAAGCATCAGGTATTTGCTTGAAGTTGCCAAGCTGTTAATCTTCCTTCACCATTTAAGTATAGTATATGTTGAGTATTTGGTAAGTTGTCAGCTTTTAAGGGGACCACTTCAATTTGCTTAGTAAAGTTTCCATTACTAATAGTTAAATCTTACTCAGATGCAAAAACCTGACAAAATACTGCTAAGTCATTGGGCTACATTTTGAACTCCCATCTATCTACTAATCTAAAAAAACCTAACAATTAAACAGTTCAATTTTAACATATTTCATGCATCATCTGAAGTATATCTCTCAATCTACCTGCTGTTTGTGATAGAAATGTTGGTTAGTACCAAAATGAACTAGCTGAGGTGTCAGATAATTTGAACAACAAAATTTGCACAAAGGTGCTTCAGGTTTGACTTGGCCACTGGAATTCTAATCTACATGTTAATAAGAAAAAGCTAAATGATAGCAAGTACTTCGGCTAAGGGAAATCTCAGCTAAGGGGAAGAACACTTATCTAGGGGGCACTTATCAAGGCTGTGGATAGAAAAGGAGAAAAGCTGTAATTCTGGGCAATAGAGTAGTAAAATTGTTGTAGTTCTGTCATTTTAATGATTGAAAAGATAATAAAGTAAAAACTTTCAAGGTTTCTGTTTCCTAACTTCCCGAATGAGGAAGTCTGGGTTTTAATAATAAATAGTAAAAAAACCTCTGAAATAAATGTTTTAGGTCAAAGTAATTTTTTTTTTACTTATTGACCAAGAAGGAAACCTTTGCTTTGGACTGATTTTTGTATCTTTATTTATTTATTTTTAAAAATATGCACTTAATTTAATTAAATTTGGGCTGAAATAACAACTTTCTAGGAATCCTGAAGAAACCATCAGGACAAGTCATGACTTTAACTATTTTCAACCAAAGCATTTGTTAAAATTAAGTCTATTTATGCAGTTAAATTTGTACACATCTGACAATAATGCCCCTAAAAGAGCAGTTACTGCACAGCAGTGTGAAAATTATTATGTTGAAAAAAGAATCACCTATATTATACCACAAAATTTCAGGTGCATGGCCCAACTTGTGTCACATGAGGATATAAGTGGATTTGTTCTTCCTCATTCTTGTGATGTGAGGCAAAAGAAGCCTAATCTATCATGTTGTCAATACTATGGTGTGCTATTTTAATGAATTATTCTACATGAACCATTCACAAATACACACACACTGATTTAGGAACAAAATGAAGGATGTTTTGTTCTGTTGAATTAATCATGTGAATTGACACATTAATAATAATGTGGTAGAAAGCTGGGGAGGCATTGGCAATCCAATTGACTCCCCAAAACCTTGTCACCACCTCCATTCACCATGCGAATGAACAGATAGCACCTTCCTTCATCTACAACTGCAATGTTTTAAGGTTCAGTTATTTCCATAGTTACTCAGGTGCTACTCTCACATTTTCACCTGAGTAAATCAGGGGACATTTGGGTTCACTGTAAATTTTTCTACAAGCATATCTAACTATTTAAATTCACCTTCCACAGTTCCCCTGCTGCCCTGGCCTCCTAGCCTTCAGCTTTCTGCCTTGTTGCCATGAAGTTGAAACATATGCTATTAGTATGCTCTTAACAGTGATTTTTCCATTTTTTTTCCAGAAAAAACTTTTACTTATGTTTTAAAGATCAAGAGTTTAAGGGTATTTCTTGGCTTTTTATTGTATGAAAATAAATGTTAGTTTGACTACTTCAATTAAATTTGCTGAATTCCACACAACTACAAAAACCAGTCAAACAATTCAGATTGTTTAATGAGTATCGTTTCATAGAATCATAGAATCATAGAATGGTTTGGGTTGGAAGAGACCTCTAAAGGTCATCTACTCCAACCTCCCTGCCGTGGGCAGGGACATCTTCAACTAGATCAGGTTGTTCAAAATGCTGTCCAACCTGACCTTGAATGTTTCCAGGGATGGGGCATCCACCACCTCTCTGGGCAACCTCTGCCAGT
>NW_008795885.1:6291905-6294759 GCF_000699145.1 Aptenodytes forsteri | reverse complement strand
GTCATGGATGAGGATATTAAACAGTACCGGTCCCAATATGGACCCCTGCGGGACGCCACTCGTCACCAATCTCCATCTGGACATTGAGCCGTTGACCACTACCCTCTGGATGTGACCATCTAGCCAATTCCTCACCCTCTGGACAGTCCACCCATCACATCCATACCTCTCCAGTTTAGAGAGAAGGCTGTTGTGGGGGACTGTGTCAAAGGCCTTACAGAGGTCCAGATAGACGACATCTGTAGCTCTTCCGTTGTTCACTGATGTGGTCACTCCATCATAGAAGGTCACTGGTTTGGTCAGGCAGGACCTGCTCTTGGTGAGGCCATGCTGGCTGTCTCGAATCACCTCCCTGTCCTCCATGTGCCTTACCATAGCTTCCAGGAGGATCTTCCCAGGCACATAGGTGAAGCTGACAGATCAGTAATTCCCAGGATCCTCCTTTCTACCCTTTTTAAAAATGAGTGCAATGTTTACACCCATTTTTAAACAGAGATGTGTTTCCTTTTCCATTGTAATGTATACCTATTTTTCAAGTACCTGTAGCATCTGTTTTGATGTTTATTGTTTCTAATATAGGGCTATCAGCATTGCACAGAATCAGAAAAAACATGCCAAACAATTTTTTTGGTTTTAGCACACTTTACATGGCTAGTCTACTTTTTTAATAAAAGGTGCAAAAGAATTTAAAAAAACTTGTCTGTAACAGTGTGAGAGAAAATTCTATAGTATTTAGGTTTTATTCACGCACATCCAAAAATGGAAGAGCAAGTAATGACAAATATAATTTCCTGATTTTCAACATTTTATTTCTTCTAAATCTGAAATATTTTCCAGTTTTATTTATGGTTTGTATTAATAGAGAGCATTCAAGCATAATACAGAGTCCTCAGGCAAAAGTATTACAAAGCATATGTCAAAACCCAGGGGTGGACACTATAGCTCTTTATTAATAACTCAGGTTTAAACAGGTTCCTTCTAACAAGGCATTTTTATAAAAGCATGAAATCACAAAATCATACAAAGTACTGGATATTTCTTTGCACGTGCAACTGATTTGTACTTGATGAACCAGTTAATGTACTGATCTAAATCTCAAATCATCATTGTTGTCTTGTCATCTGCTATGTAAATATTATATGCAAATCTATATTATTTGCAATAGCATTACCTTACACTTCAAGCTGTGTACTTCCAACTGTAGTAGCTGCAATTACACCCTTTACACAGAAATTCACTGATTCATGTCAGAATGAAATGATTCTGCAAGCATTATGGTCACACTTTTACATGACATGAACCAGGTAGGAAATGAGACTTCATGTAAAACTTGCACTCCACAGCATTGTTTATTTCAGTTCAATTTATCATAACTGGAAAAAAAGACAAAATAAATAGCAGTCCCCTCTGTGAATCAAAAGATGGATCTGTGAGCCTAAGAGAGTCAGAAGATTATATTAAGAGCAAAAAGCAGCAGTGATGGCAGTTTAAAACTTTTTGATAATGTTATCACAGATGTCTCCATATTTCTACCAGAAAATACAAGAATTGCCTGGAACCACCAGAAGAAGTTGACACAATACATTTTGTTTCCTCCATCCGTATGCCCTATCTAGGTTAGAGTTATTCACAGTCTACTTTATCTTTCTTGTTTAGAAGAAAGAGAATAGAAAAATTGAAATAGTTATAATTTATTTCCAGTAATAATCACTCCTCCTAGTTTGAATGTTTTAAGACTGTCACAGACTACGTTGTTACTAATATTGCAGCCGTTTTACAGACTGACAAAGTTTCTGAGGTCATCACAACAACAGCAACAACAAGTAGATTTTCTGGAAAACCTTTGCAGAGGTTGCTGATATATGTGGAAAGACAAGACAAATAAAAAATGGGAGAAGAAAAATGGCGCAGCAAGTTTTGTGTATAATGGTTTTCAGTGTTTAAGTTAGTTCTCATAATTGTGAAAGGTAGCATATATGTTATTTTTGTAACATCATTATGATAAAAATATCTATTTATTACCAACATATCTATTCTCTGGCTCAGCTCTCTTGCACTCTTCAAAGCAGTTAAAGGGAATAGAGATATCCCCATCCATGGTGTTTTATGCAATGCCTTGACAGCTCTGAAGAAAGCTCTGAAGAGAACTGAACACGGTCCCTTGTTTCTTGAGTGAGGTCATATAAAAGCAGATATATGTCTGAATATCCACAATATTTTGAAAGAAAATTATCAAAATATGTTTATGATTAGACAAGTGCTGTTAGGGTCTGTTAGGAAGGGGCCGTGATAGCTACTAAAAATACATGAAGTGTCAAGCAGTCTTCTAGTTCCCAGTAAGTGTCAGTAGATTTTTAAATTTTTTAATGGATCTGGAGAGCCGGATCTAAACCATGAAAGCATGTGAAGCCAATCGCTATATACAGTTAGAATAATATTTCTCTTAAATGTTGAAACCTTTAGTTTGAGTTGATGTTGTGAAATGAGTGATTTAGATCGCTTAAAGGATCACTGTCAAAGGTATTAGCAAAAGTGGTTTTAATATGATGTTGTAAAAGTGCAACTTAACAAAGTTCGATGGAAAGGTTCACTCTATTAATTACTGCATGCAAGAAACATACAAAGGAAAATTGAGTTACACCTGAGTTAGAATGATTCACAGAGAGACTGGGGACACAAAAGGGAGGACCCTCCCGTGGAGTCACGAGGTTCAGAGTGGACCTCCTTGCTTTCTAAACTCCTTCTCAGAGAGGAGTCTAGGTGCAGCTAGGTCCAAACGTAGTCTCAGACTTGGTCAACGGTTTATGTCTAAGGGATTATATATGCAATGTTTCATTACCATCAATTCAGCACG
>NW_008795885.1:6286488-6291619 GCF_000699145.1 Aptenodytes forsteri | reverse complement strand
CAGAGAACAGATTGAAACTAGGGGAGTTCATGCCTGGCTACAGTTCAGGCCTTTACCCCTTCCGGAGCCTGCACCAAGTCACCGCCAGTCTGGTCAGGGGTTGAGCTTACCCGTCACAGCTGAGATCGCACAATACCAGATGTACAGACCCATTACTTTCACACTGTAACAACATTTTAAGGGTATATTAGCCTGGTACGTTTTTTCCCATATGAAATCCTAGGTATATCTATGTAATTGAGTTCATTTTTAGACCTCTATTTTTATGACAACATCAGTAATATGTAACCTACCAGATTTATTTGGATATTCTTGAGTAATTTCTGAACTCAGGCCAGGCTTATGGATCTGAACTTGGGCTATTACTAGATATATGTGAAGGTATATGTAGAGGTATATGTGAAGGAAGTCAGTGAGAATCAAACATTGATTTCCATGGCATCAGGTAAAGTCCTAACTAAAAATAAACCCTTCTCTTCCCCTCACTTACATTTTTGATTCATGGAGTAAATGGAAGGGTGGAAAATAAAGACTGCCAAAGAAATATAGGCCTAATTTACATAAATATATATATGTCCGCAAAATTTAACATTCCATAATCCATATGGGAATTGAGTATCAATATTAAGATGAATTAATTTCTAATAGAGTGGTCTTTAAAGAGCATATTTCAGAATACTTAATTTGCATTTATCACTGAGCACAATATGAGTTACATTATCAAAAGACACATCTTCACTACATTTTTAAAAAGTTGGCTGAAGTATGAGAACCAAATGCAATGCTCATAATCCAAATGTTTGTTGAAAAAATAAGTGCCACCCATGTCTTCAGAACAAAGGAAAAAGGTGTTTCTTGTGTGTTTCTTTTGTAATAGTCAGAGTATATATGACTATATCTGCCTATAAATTGAGAAAAACAGTCTCTTGTGAGATTAATCTTTTTTGTAAAATTAGTAAGCATTATAGTGTGGTTCATAAACATAATGAAGAATTAGAGGCATACAAAATAGATTTGGGCTTGCTTTTACAAGATACAAGCTCAATCTTAAAGCAATTCATATTTAGAATACTTAATGGCTTTTTTCCCCCCACTTTTAGAGCTATGAGTACATAGACAAAATGATACCCTGGATTTATTTCATCCACATTGTGCATTATTGCATTTAAGAGTTATTTTCATAAAATATTTGAAAGCTGTGAGACAAAAATTTTGTCTACACTAGTGAAGAATGTGGCCTAGTAGCAGTACATCTGGAAGTGGGAGAATTAGTGTTAAGTGTTCACACTGTGTGCATTTTGGAAGTGTGGGTTTTTTTGTTTGTGGTGGGTTTTTTTGTAGCATCTTTACTTTGATGATCTGGACTGAATGCTCATTAGCCATGAGGGAGCACCAGCGCTTGCAGTGCACATGTTTAGTTGCCTACAGGATCAGACCAGGTCCTGCACTCCCAGCCCCACCTGTGTTGTGAACAAAAAGTATGACAGTGCATGTGACCAGGAAAATCATGACAAATGCACAAACCTGGGCCAATCTGAAATGTTTGGCAGAAATATGCAGAAACACTGTTAGCATATTATGCCATCCATGTTGCGATGTGGAAGTGGGATTTCTTGAATGCCCATAGACTGGATAATAGATCCACATTTTGCATAACACATTGGTAGCTCCAAACAATATCAGGACATCTAGTGAGGCTTAGGTTTTCAGTCCTTATCCAGTTTTCACTCCCTGTGTCTGTAATATCACAGCTCTTTTCTTCCTAGATGTATGAACCGTTTGAGTTGAGGGTCATGATATTATTTTCCTATTACTCTGACAGAAATTAATGTCACTATCTTCGTAATGTGTAGTATGGTTGCCCGGAGCTACCTTATTTTGGCCCACATCTCTTGCATGCTAGTGGAGTTTCCATAAAAAACATGTAAAATTCTGGATTATGTTTCATTTTTATGAGAGAATGAACTACATCATGAGAGCTCTGTTTCTTTGCTGAACACTCTCACATTGAATGAGATATTATTGCAAAGTTGGTAGCTTTGTACCTGCAGAGATGAATCTAAGTGACTATTAATGGAGAGCACAGAAGGAGCCTCAAACAAGAAGGGGGACATCACGTATAAGGCACTAATAAATTCCTGGGATGATCCATTCATGCTTTATGTAGAATAGAAGTTGACCTATTCTGTTCTGCTCTTTCCTCTAGTGTGCCAAATGCCACATGACACAGAGGCACTTGCAGAAGGACAAAGATCATTTATTTTCCTCAAGATTTGTCTTCTTATTACTAGGACTGGAAAAAAAAAAAGCTGGGGATGTGTGTGCAGATAATTCCTTTGTCTTAGCTATGCAAGCCTGTTTTTTAAATTGTACTTTTGGAATTGTTTACAAATAAAACTTTTTTATTGTTCAGAAGACATATTTGCTCTCAGGAGCTTGGCTTGCCTGTTACATTAAACCTATCAAAATGTTGTTTGCATACTGTTACACCTGTAGGTACTGGCTCTTGAAAAAACTAAAGAACTTTCCTGAATGCATGCACATCAAGTGGCCTTGTGCTGGCAGCATAATAATATTAGAGGAAGCTTTTTAAATAGTATCAATTTTCCATAATATATGGTTTGAAATAATCAGGCACGCTGCAACATTACTTTGAAGCGTCGCTGTTTCTTTTCTCCATCTTTTCTAAGCTGTAGTGTCCACAGTTCATATCCAAGATATTTTGTCTTCAGAAGACACAGCTTTTAAGTTATCTGCTTCCATGTGACATTTATCCAGTTCCACCAGAACACTTTAAATGTGCTGTTAAAATCTTACAGTATTTTAAAAAAAAAAAAAAAAAAAAATTGACCTTTTTTGCTATTGGCTGAAGCTTTCATACCTTCTATGCAGGTTTCCATTAGTTGAAAGTGGTTTTAGCTAGCTGGACCCATGCATTTCAGTCAATTACTGGCTTTTATCTTGTTGTTATCATAAAGGGCCATTTCTTTCTTAAAATGGTCAATTAAGTTCATGGAAATAAATGGAGAGGAGTGTACAATTTGTTAACAGCACTGTCAGGATTACCCTGGCACTGAAGAAGAAAATATCGTACGACTTTCTTAATGAATAGAAATAGCTTTCATCAAAGTAGATGCTGTTTTTTCATGTTACTTTTTTTTTTTTTTGCCTTTTGGTCACAATTCAGAGTTAACTATGCAGCAATTGAGTGTTTGAAAGCTCTTAAAATATCCACAATGTACTTAATGTGGAGCTCTGTGTTCTTACTTAACTATTCCATTTGTTTCAGTTTGTACAAAGCACATTATAAAATCAATTGAGGCAGTTATTTTCAGTTGAAAAGCAGCAGACTACAGGTTCAGTTTTTATCAGGAGATAATGTGATAGAAGAAACAAGCAGATGGAGTAAATGAATCAAAGGGAAATTATTCCAAAGCACAGAGAAAAGTTAAAGCAATTAATATGAGAAATAGAGAGATATAAAAGTGGCAGAAAGGAGTGGAGAAACCCCATTCCATTCAGTTAGGAAGCCTGGAAACTACAAGGTCCTCTGAAGTAATAGAAGGTAATGATTGGACCCACTTCTTAGGGAATTCTGCTGCATCCCTGGGGCCCGGGTTAAAGATGTGATGAGAAAACTTCCTACCCTGGTACAGCCCTCAGATTATTATCCATTATTGATTTTTCACATAAGCAGCAATTAAGTTGCAATAAAAGAGATGAAGTTGAAATGAAGACAGACTTCAGGGCCTTGGGATGACTAGTTAAGGGATCAGGAGCACAAGTAATGTTCTCCTCTACCGTTTCAGTTGCAGGGAATGATGTTGGAAGAAACAGGAAGACCGACCAGATCAATACCTGGCTCTGTGACTGGTGTCACTGGCAAAATTTTGGGGTTTTTGGTCATGGGTTGGTCTACATGACACCAAGCCTGCTGCCAACAGATGGGGTACACCTGTCTCAAAGGGGGAAAAAGGATCTTTGCACAGGAATTAGCATGGCTCATTGAAAGAGCTTTGAACTAGATTTGAAGGGGGAAAGGGATAAAACCAGGCTCGCTAGAGATAAGCCTGGGGCTGTCACACCAATGTTTGAGGGATGGTGTGTTAGCAAGGTCCCTTGGTCTGCTCCATGATGTGCTGAGTACACTGGAGCACGTTTGAAATATCCCTGTACTAATGTGCGCAACACCTTAGCCATCTCAGTGGAGGCAGGGGATAGAGATCCACGTGGCAGAAAAGACGCAAGAGTTGTTGATGCATTAGAAACCACAGAAGCGCCCGAGAACAGTCACATAGGAACTAAGGCTTCTCCCCCAAAAAAGGTGGCGGGATCAATAGCCCAACTGAAGTACATCTACATTAATGTACGCAGCATGGGCAACAAACAGGAGGAGTTGGAAGCCACCGTGCAGCTAGAAAGGATGATGTAATTGCAATCATGGAAACATGGTGGAGTGCTGCAATGGATGGCTATAAAATTTTAAGAAGGGGTAGGCAGGGAAGGAGAGGTGGTGGGGTAACCCTGTATGTTAGGGAGTGTTTTGAATGTCTAGAGCTTAATGATGGTGATGAAAGAGTCCAGCGTCTATGAGTAAATGTCAGCAGAAAGGCCAACAAGGCAGATATCATGCTGAGATTCTGTTATAAACCACCCAACCAGGATGAAGAGACAGATGAAATATTCTATAAGTAGCTGGGAGAAGTCTCATGATCGCTAACCCTTGTTCTCATGGAGGACTTCAATTTACTAGATGACTGCTGGAAATACAATACAGCAGAGAGGAAACAGTCTAGGAGGTTCCTGGAGTGTGTAGAAGATACTTCCTGACACAGTGAGTGAGCCAACTAGGGAAGGCACCCCATTGGACCTGTTGTCTGCGAACAGAGAAGGACTTGTGGGTGATGTGACGGTTGGAGGCCGTTGTGGGCACAGCAATCACAAAATGATAGAGTTTTCAATTCTCAGAGAAGTAAGGAGGGAGGTTAGCAAAACTGTTACCTTGGACTTCCGAAGGGCAGACTTCAGCCTGTTTAGGGGCCTGGTTGGCAGAGTCCCTTGGGAGGCAGTCCTGAAGGGCAAAGGAGTCCAGGAAGGCTGGACATTCTTCAAGAAGGAAGTCTTAAATGCA
>NW_008795885.1:6269278-6284989 GCF_000699145.1 Aptenodytes forsteri | reverse complement strand
AAAATTTATTCACTGAAAGGGTTGTCAAGCATTGGAACAGGCTGCCCAGGGAAGTGGTTGAGGCACCATCCCTGGAGATATTTAAAATATGTATAGATGTGGTGTTTAGGGACATGATTTAGTGGTTGACTTGGCAGTGTTAGGTTTACGGTTGGACTCAGTGATCTTAAAGGTCTTTCCCAACCTAAATGATTCTGTGATTCTATGATTCTATAACCCTGTAGTGATTATCTCAGAGCATCTTCATTATTTCTTCAATGACCTTCCTGAGCAACCTAGGTGGTATATGTTCATAATGTTGCTTTCTGTGATGTACACTATAGGGGTGGATCCTTGGGACATCTTTGAGGATCAAGGGACACAGGTGTATATCTTCTATGATAATAGGTTTATTTCCAAAATTTAAGACATGAATCCAAAATTAAAAGACAGAAGTCTTTTCTGAAGTCTATAAAATCCAAAAAAGAAATCTATAAATGTACTAGATTTGTCCCTCTACAATTTAAAGCCTATTCATAATGTAATTCCAAAATAAAGCTGAAATTTACTTCAGTCTATTTTAGCTGCTGAAGTAATGTAATAGGAAAGCAGTCAAATTCATTTTGTATCAAAATTAGATATAATGGGAGAGAATTAGAGAATGTTATTAAACTGGTAAAAAATAAATCTTATTAGCTCTGCAAGGTTTAAAAAATTAATGCTACTTTAAAAAATATTTGCTATATTTTTTGAATGAAAAAGGCCTTTGGCTTTGCAAATACAGGGTTTTTAAAAATTATTTTTCTTCTGATATATTGCTTTTGTGCAATAGCTTTTCAGCATTTCAGTAGCTTTGAGAGTTATCAATATTTCATTAAAAGTTTGTGTTACTTTCTAACTATGGATAAGTCTTTGATGGGACAATTTCTAACATTCTTTAATGTGTTTGGGTTTTTTTAAAATATTAATATTTTTTAAAAACACAAATATTTGCCTTAAAATTAGAATGATAAAAATACTGGTATTTTAACAGAAGTACTTCAGGCTTTGAATAACTCAAAAAAAGTACATATCGTACTACAGTTTATTCATTTCATACTAATACCATACATAGGGAAGGCAGGCTCTGTCCAACTCATAGGAGTACACAACTATGTGCTTCCACTGTGGCCACTAATAAGTGGACGTAAGCTAGGCAGAGTGGCACAATCGCAGGACAGAGCAAAAAAATAATTCAAAGGTGGTTTAAATCCACCTAGGCAAGCTCCTGCTCCTGTGGCCAGGGAACTATGCTTTTGATTTAAGAATAACTAAAATGAAAAATAGATGCAGAGCCACAGAATGTGTTAAACTGCATTTTAAAATCCTCTAAAATATAAGAGGAAAATTATGGAGCATGTAGTACCTGTGATTGAGCAAACACATTTAAAAAAGACGTATTTCTTTAAATACACATGTATACCAGAAAGCAGCAAATGCTCAGACTGTCAGTTTTATACATAGTAATCAGAAAATGGCATTATTTGCAAGTGCTGGAAAGAGGTAGACAAAGGATATCAGCTGATATTTGACACTGAAAGAAAAGCTATCTCATGGTCCTTGATCATAATTTGACTTTAAATGTAATTAATACACATTGTATCAATTGTGTTGTTTAGATGCTGTTTGAAAAAGCAGACTAAGTTTCCAGTACTCTTGATGACTGTAAATAATGGGGACTTTAGCATTTCTGGAACAACAAAACAGAATTTTTTCCTACATTTTTTAACACTTCATAAATGTCAACAATTCCATTTAGGGACAGCTAAAATTTTATTTGAATTGAAAATATGAGTATTATTTCTATATTCACATGCCATAAATTTACTTGACCCTTTTTGGCTTTTTATTCAATTCCATAATGAAAGTATATTGTAGGAAACATTGCATCAGTTTTATATATAGTTTATCACAGCTCAGACCTTCCCTGAAAAAGCAGGCATTAGACTCTGTGATTAAGAGGTTCATCTCCAGATGAACCAGAGAGAGACACCACAGAGGTATGTGTGTCTGTGGTGGCAGCAGCTGGAGAGACCGGAGTGCGTGTGTATTGTATGGGTATGCATGTCAGTGTGATACTGCTAGTGAACATGAAGCCAAATGAGATGGCAAGTAGGATGGGAGGCTGAGGAGCCAATGTCAAAGTGGCCATAAGTCTGGGCTGGGTACTGGAGACACCAGGGGGGTCTGAGAGATGGCAACTGGAGAGATCAGGGGTCCAAGCCAGCAGCTGGAGCAGTCACAGGGACTTGTGGTAGGCTACTGGCAAGGCCATTGGGCAGGACCAGCTGGCAGAGAGACCTCTCCTGCATGCGTATCTTTGTGCATGAGGCCACTGGGAGACCAGGGAATCCAAGGGCCAGCTACTGGTTAGACTGGGTGTATAAGGCCAGTCACCAGTGGGATCCATAGTGTGTGTGAGTGTGTGTGTGAGTGCCTCCCATGCGCAGGGACCAGCTGCTGGGCACAGTGGGGATCCAATGGGCAGTTGCTGGGTAGACTGTCTTGGTCAGATACTGAAGAGATCCGTACTGAATATATGTATACTAATGTATATTTTTTCTACTTACAGACTTCCACCCTGATCAGCCAGAGAGGAGAATAGGATGAGGCTGTTGACATCTGTACTTGCGTGAGAGCAGTGTTTTTGTTTTCTGTGTGTTGGCACAGTGGGGATCCAATGGGCAGTTGCTGGGTAGACTGTCTTGGTCAGATACTGAAGAGATCCGTACTGAATATATGTATACTAATGTATATTTTTTCTACTTACAGACTTCCACCCTGATCAGCCAGAGAGGAGAATAGGATGAGGCTGTTGACATCTGTACTTGCGTGAGAGCAGTATTTTTGTTTTCTGTGTGTTTCTCTGTGTGACTGGCCATGTACCTACGCATATATGTATTATGCATATGTGTACATGTGTGCCTACTGGGAATATATGCTCAGCAATGCTAATAGCTGGATTTAAGGACATAGAGCTGTAGCTGCCTCACCTCTGTTGGGCTACTGGGTTTGGCAGCTCCCAGAATCAGGAACTTTGTGAGTGCTTGGGTAGCACTGTAAATGCAGGCACCATCGCTTGTTTATTAACCCATGTGGAATTTCAATAGCATTATATCTACAGGTTTGTCACATCTGAAAACATTTACTTTTTTTTGTTATAAAAAGATTCATATGCCAATTGAAAAGCATACTTCAGAGTCTGACAATTAAGCATGTTGTTACTGTTCATAGTTCTAAGTGAGGCACTGTAGTGATCAACACAATCTCTCATGTGTAAATTATAAAAATACACTGTACAGTTAGAGGAATTGTTATCACTTTATAGATAAGGGGGTCAGTGTATTTGCAGTGTGATCAGAACAGAGAGAAGCTAGAAAGCTATTTCTACCTTTCCTACTGCCCCATTCATCAAATTATGAGTCTGAATCTACTGCCATTTTTACCCTGTCTTCAGTAGGAAGACATTATCCTAAAATGTTTGCACATTGCCTTAAGCTGAGGCTGACTGACACCAAAGCCTTGATCTCAGCTGGTACCTCCAAATATCTATCTATAATAATAGGTAATAATTAAACCAAAAGAAAAGGACTCCAGAAATATAGGTAAATGGTTACTAGCTAGTACACAGAATACTGATATATGCTTCCTAAGTATAAATATATGCTTGCTACTGACTATAGACCTCATTTTTCTTGCAGCTACACAAGTCCTTCCAGAACTGGTAGACTTGTCATAACTTAGAATACTCCCTTCATAAGGCCAGAAAATAAATTACACTTTCCTAAATTATCCTTCTACAATGCCTCAGAAATATACCTCATCTATTAAGGAGATATAATGTCAGGATGTAGGGAAAGGTACAATTTTGATAGAGGGTCAGAAAGCGTGAAAGAAAGTAATGACACTTCATAAACTTGACTAGTCATCCAAAACCAAGCAGTATCAGACCACTAAACTCAAGGAGCTAGCAGTAAGATATTTTCCTCTCTCTCTGTAAGCAGACTTGCCAGTTTAACTTTGGTCATAAATTCTGAAGGAAATTTTTGTTCTAAACCAGTAATAGAACAGAGAAGATAGATAAGCGAGAAATAAAAATGAAAACCCAAAACAAACAAAAGAAAACCCTAAATAAATAGAAATTGGAGCATTTTTCCTCATGCATTTTAAACAGGAAATGTCTCGTTCCAACTCACCCTATAGGTTCTATAGAGAATTTGGGTCTCAATTCCTACAAACATGGAACAACTCTTGAAAGATGCTGTGCAGTCTCCTGGTGATTGCACTCCCACTGCAGTGCTTGTGATTATTTTTATTGGCAGAATGGGCTTTACTCAGTAAGAAAAAAGATATTTGGTTCCTTACTGAACAAAGGATGTTTCTGTTTCAGTGCTATTATCTTATGAACAAGTACAGGCAGGGGAATATCTTGAGTATCTTCTCTGTGTGCTTTAGTAGTTTTAACATTTCTTCCTTTCCAAGTAATCCAGTTTTACAACTGTAGAAATAGACAAATAGGAAACAGTATGTTCCTGACATAGTCCCTAACTTTTTCTGTTCTTGTGTTGTTATGCCTTGACATGCAAAATAAAATGCAAAATCTAAACATTATAAGATAGTCATGCAATACAAATCATAACATCTAACCATTATAACAAAGTAATGTCATTAATGCTTATCAAATGCCTGAATATCTAAAGAATTATTTGGTAATATAAACTACACTGCTTTAAATATTAGATCTATTATGCCCAGATAGCTGGAATATTTCAATTCTCAGGTAATAATCTTCCTGGAGCCAATTTGGGAGCCATTTATTATTGCCCAGTAACATACAGTTTTATTGAGAAACAAGTATCAAAGTGCCTGACAGGTTCATCTAGTTAGAAATCCAGACCCTTATGTGAAGTTTATTCCCGGCAGTACTGCCCAGCTCTGTTATGAAAAGTGTCTTCCATACGTACAGCAGATAACAAACACAGGCTCTCCTCTGCACGTGACCTGTAGGTTATGTAAACCTCTTATTGATCCGGCTAGGGAGTATTAGCTCAAGTTGCAACACCTAGCTTTAGTCCTGGAGCTTCCTTGCCAGTGCAGTCTCATGAGTGGTGGTTGAAATAGTGAAATAGCAGTGGAACACACCACTACCAGGTATAAGTCCTGGGTCTGAAGAGAGTCATGGGCATAAGGTAAAAGTCGTGGCATAAAAGTCGTGGGCATAAGGTGTAAAGACTTGCACTACCGAGCTGAAACTCTTATGGGACTGTGACAGACCAAGATCTGTAAAAGTCCCTCAGCAGCTCCTGTGGAGGGGAACACTGCAATGAATAAATTGCATTAAATGCATGTTTAGGCTGTGGGCAGAGAAGCTAATATGTTTTAACATTTGTCTGCACTATAAACAATGTTAGGTAGCCAGAGTTTTCCTCTAGCTATTTTTGTTGTCCTAAATTTTCTGATATCAGTATGAGATTGCTGATAAGGATGCTAATAAGTGACCTGTGCCTAGAATGTCCTTAAAATATTTTTGATATAATGCATTTTAATATAAACCTTATGTCAACATACAGACATTAAGAGATCTTCATTCAACCTTTAATAAATAAACAGTGTAGTGTAAGGAAAGTCTAATTAGTACACTGATGCTATAAAATATGATCTCTGGAGGAGATGAGGATCCTAATCTAACATATGAGAGTGTGCCATATTAAATGAAGTAATTGGAAGTCACTCACAGCTTCCTCGATGCTAGCAACTCTTTATAAAGATAATTTACATATTCTACTCCTGGACAAACACTATTGCTCACAAAAAATAACTGGTTTTTTGGGTTTTATTTTTTGTTTTTTAATGATCGACAGAAGTGTGTTTTTATATAAGCTTTAAATCACTAGAATCCCATTACCATGTATTACATCCCTGTCTTCTTAGACAATACTTCCAAATAAACAGATGGAAGAGTATTAAGTCTCCCTGAATTAAGGGCTATTACAGATAAAGCCTAACATATTTTTGAATATTTTATTCTACTTTTTTTTATCATTTGTGTTAGAAAAAAGAGAAACACTTAAAGAATTCTTCATTTCCTATAGCTTATTCCCAAATCCAAATTCCCTATTAGCCTCAGTTTTCTAGAAACTAAAATAATTTCCATATCAACCAGCTGTGTCATCACTAAATACAAGTTCATAGGGAACTGGCAAATGAAACTAAAATCCTCTTTTCAGATGCTTGTACTTCACAAAGCAGGGTAAAGGAGAAGAAAAGTAAGAAGATAAAAAACCTTTGTATCACCATCACTCAGACTTAGTTTTTCATTCATTCTTTTTTTCAGCACATACCATAAATAGTCACCAACCATTGTGATATCTTAATGTTATGTTCTCTTATCTTCAGTTGCTAAAAACAGGATAATGATCAGGATATACGTATTTTTATGCATTTAGAAATTGAAAACAGAGTAGTAATTGACATATAGATGATTTTCAACTTTTACATCCTTCTTTGCTGCACCGTGCTAGCTAAATCACTAACAATATTGTTACCTTAGTGACTACACATCAAATGAAATTTATGCTTTATTCCTACAAAACAGAAAGTGCACTTTATACATCAATATGTCATGTGAATTTTTATATTTATAACAGAATGAATATATGGATAGCAAGGAGCAGAAAAACAGACACATTTTCCCTCCAAATGGAAAACAATGGTTTTGAATAAATTAAATTGATGTTTATTAACAATTTTTACTGTTCTTCCATTTGAAAATTTCAACATTATTGGCTGAAAGGAAATGAAAGAGGTGAAAGTTAACACGTTTGATGAGCGAAGTGAACGAGAATGCTGAACTCTATGAGAAATTGTAGCTGCCTGCAGGTTTGCTACTATGTTATGGTGAGAACCAAAAGGCAATGATGAGATACACTTCGCTGAAAATTTTTGGTAGTTTAATAGTTTAAATACTAGGTCTCAGGTAGCATTTGCCTACTCATTTTCACCCTTAGTGCCAAGTGATTTTTACTTGCTACTGATTTCACAGGTATGGTAGCATATTTAATAGTGAGTATGTGGACAAATTTGCACTTGGTTCTGTAGAATTAGACAGCATCTACATTTGAGTATGGCTGTCCCCAAGAAGTCATGCCATGCCAAACACAAAGAGTCTTGAAACTTAACATTTACAGGTAGCATGTTTCCATACATAAATATCTTGCTATTTGTACTTAAGCTGGCTAGCCAGCTGCTAGCCACAGTCAGCCGGCTTCCTCCAGAAGGCTATTTACAAGAGAAGGCAGAGTGTTTTTTTAATTTGCAGTGCAAAGAGAGCAAGAACAAGCTGCAAAAACAAAATAGCTTCACATTTTTGGACTTTACATGTAACTGTTTACATTTTTCTATTAGTTCCCTTAACAAAGTATGAACATTCAATGTGCAGCTGTGCCCAAGACTTCTCTTTTTGAATGTAGGCACCTAACAATGAACAAGGCTCTTTCTTATACAGGGAGTATACATCTCAGCAAATAAGACAGTTACTAAGCAATAAGCTTCTACCGTCATGTTAGAGTAGTATCAAAGAGTCTCTACAAAGTAATGCTGGAGCATATTTTCTTTTGAAAAATGTTGGTGGACTACCAGTGAAAGATTTCATGGAACTGTCTTCTTTCCACACATCTGAGAAATTCAAGCCGATTTTGCTTTGGAACCCCGCTTGACACTAACAGTCTGCTTAAGCATGGCAAACAGCCCACCAAAGGAGGGTGGATCCACCAGGTGCACCAGGGTGTCCTTAAACTCTGTAGTTCCCCTTTGCAAAGCTCAGCACCCACAAGCTCGGTTTCGTGACTTGTCCTACTCAGAAATTTGTAGGAATGAAACACATGGAAATCACTCACTTTGGGACATAAGCTTGTAGAGTTTGAATAAGTGTATTTTGATTTGGAAAAACCATATGCTAGTGTTCTTGAGAGAATAACACCAAAAATTTGCGGGTTTTAGGTAATTTTGCAGAACTGTGGATTCAGCAGAAAGTTAAATAATTAATTTTTTGAAATCTTCTTTTCTTATTGTGTAGAAAATTTAACTTTGAATGGTACAATCACTTCAAGCAAGAAAGAATAGTTCATTTCCCAGGCTCCTAAAATATGTGACTGTGACACTTCTGAAAAGAGTGCAAATGGTATAATTATGTGCTTATGGCTTTTTGAGGCTATTCACTTTCTGCTAGGAAACACAGAAATCAACTTCTGTCCTTTTATTCAGGTTCTGACCTTCCATTTTAAAAATGCGTCTAACATTTATGATTGTAAAGGAAGCCTCACCACATCACTGATGAGGCATCTGCTAAAACTTGTAGGGAGGCATGAAAAGTAGTTATGAAAAGCAGCTATGAAATGTGTGAAATTTTCTATTTGTTTCAGCTAAAAGATTTCATGCATATTTCCAGTGATGATAATTGAAATGTCAACACTGTTAATTTCATTTGAAAAAAGTCAGGGAAGGTTTCTTTCACACAACTCTGAGGTTTTGCCTTGTTTCTGTGCTACAAATGGATTTCTATTTGGACATACTTGTGTATATTTCCTTCTCTCAAAAAACAAATCCAGATACCAGTCGCAGACAATGAGCATACTGAAGTTCATCTATCAACCATTTTGACAGGGAAATGTGACAGAGATATTTAACACAACTGCTTTTTTTTCACAACACAACTGTCATGCTTGAAAAGATCAACGTATCTGGGCAATGTCTTTCTTGACTTTTTTATGTTTGAATGGAGATTGCCTGGTTTAAGGATGATGATTCGTAAGTTTCAAATATTCCATTTCATGTATTGTTAATTATCACTGTACCAGTGGAGATCCAAAGAAGTTCAGTGTTTCATATGACCTTTCATTACCAGGCTTTTTAAAATTCAATTCAGGTACCTGTAAATATCCAAGCTTCAGCAGTGCTACAGAGGACTTTTTTTGCCTTTGCTCAAGAGCTTTTCTTCTTTCTCATGAATTGGTTAAGAAAATGGTGATTTCATCCAAGTTTAAATGCTCATACCTTAACTTGATAATATAGTAACTTTTGTAAATTACAAATTTAGCAAAGCATTTTGTAGATTACAACAGTGAAATGGATTACCAATTTCCCAAGAAATTTGCCAATCTATGATTTTTTGTGGTTTGCTTCGTGTTCTATATAATGGTTCCACAACATGTCTTTCTCTGGTATTTATTTAATTGACCATTCCCCTTCAAATTTCTGTAAAGCAACTACTTTATTTTATTTTCTACTTGCCTAAAATACCTCTAAATACCTATTTAAATACCTTTGTTTCTAGTTTTCCCCAAACGATTAGACAGAAAAGATTTTCAATTGTTTTTAAACTATGCTAGGCAAAGTAGGCAAGCGCTTTAATAATTTCTTCTTAAGAGAAGCAGGAGGTGGAGGGAAGCACAGACAGGATTTTTTGGACATATCTTTTCTAACCCTGGCATTCTTAAACAAGTGAAGTTTCCTGGGCTACCGGTTGTTACCCAGTCATAAATTTATCTCCTCCCTTGCTAATGATTTTCACACATCTTCTATTAATAAAGGCTCAAAAGTTCACTTGCAAAATGCTGATTATTTATATTTGTTGAAGTAGCTTTTGGATAAATCTTAACAGAAGTATATACATAATACATAGTTATTGGATACTTTTAGCAATTGTAAATTGAAATGGAAAGTATAAACAATCAGGGCTGAATCTTCTAATACATGATATAAGCTGTTAGAATTTCAGCTTAGATTTTGCATTTTCTTAGTTTCTTCAATGGATTGCAATACATCAAGCCCAGAAACAATAATTACCATAAATTTGGATGAATTCAACATTTTCACTGCATTTTCAAACTGTCACACACTCTTCATTTATCTTAGCTCACTTCCTTGCCCAGCTGTTTCTTTCCTGTACAACTGTCCTTCCACACATTGTATATTTTTGACAGAATAAAGTATTTCTATTCTGAAGGCAGAAATAAATATAATAATTTGAAAAAAAAAAAACCAATGAAGGAAGATGGTGACATTTACTTTTTTTTTTGTTAGTTTTCTTCTTTCCCTACTTTCATTTTTAACGGAAGAATGATAATAATTTAAAATAAATGAGTCACACTAGGTCAAAGTTATCTGTATTGCAACTGTATTGGCATCAAAGATGAAATATATATATATAAAAACAGATCCTTTGGTACAGCTATTACTTTCCATAGGGGAAGTCAGTTGCTCAGAATATAAATACTGAATAATTACTTTCTGTAATTAACCTCAACCATCAAGAGTATCATTTAACATATGCTTCACTTTAAACATTTAAAAATAAGACTAGCCATATAGCAAAAGCTAAACTCATACCAAGAAATTTTATGGAGCAGGGCCATAAAAAATCCCTACAGAAGTGTGAGAACAATTAGCTTAAGGAATCACTTGTGTGTGAAAGATAGACAGCTAAATAGTCAGATAGACAGATAAATCATCTGCTCCCATCTATTTAACATGGATGCACATATGGAAGATTGCCTTACCCTTCTCCCCAGCTCCCTCTACTCCTCTGCTCTCGAGGTACCCTTCGCTTTGTGCTGATCTTTCCTATTGAGCTTTGACTATTTGTCAGAGCTTCCAAAGCTTATGAAAACTCTCCCGGCAGTGCTTAAGACATCCCACTGCTGACACCACATGACACTGGCTTGAGCAGTAGATCTGACTTACTTTAAATGCAGAAAAGAGAAGCTAAAAGAAGGTAAGAGAAGTGAAGCTAAACTAAGCTGAGCTAAGCTAAGCTCTGCTCTGTTACTCCCTCTTTCTTCAGAAGTTTTTTTTGCTATTTTTCAATGTTTTATATAATGTTTCCGATTAACCAATTGCTTTTAACATCCCACAGCTGTGCTTCCAGTCGGCCAACAAGTCTTTGGGTCTCATCATCTTTAGAATGATGATGGCTGTGAGTATATGTAAAGGTGCTGACAGACAGATACATACAACAGGGAAAAACTCCTGGAAAATGTTGCATTGCAAGTAGAGGCTACTGATACCCTTGATGGAAAACAACGCATAAACTCTAAGGTCTTTGAAATAGTACATTTTTCTAAACACCTATGTCAACAGTAGCAGAAAGCACACTAAAATGCTACCAGAATGGATACAACATATATACATTCACTGAGAAAGAAATGTATCTGAAAGCATGTCATTTACTTCATTTATTAAAGAAAGAGACAAAGAAGGCTTTGAGCTATACATGCATGACAGACATGCATTTATGTGGTTAATGGCTTCATAGGACAGCCTAAGTTCTAGAAGGGAATAATTTACCAACAGGTGAACAAACTTCTGAATGTGATTGAACTTTGGGAAACAAGCAATGTCCTCTCTGGAGGTCACCATTGCTGTAATATCCCATCCTTGTAGAGGATGGGAAGAAAGAAGCTGGCTATCATAGGCTGACTGAGTCATAACAAAATGCATTAAAGTGTCATTTTGGAAGCTCTTCCTCCTTCTAATGAGTCAATTCCAGAGTACAAAGTATAGTCATTCAGAAGAGAAATGCAAAAATGTTGTAAGGTGCATATTAAGTTTCAAATTTAAAAAATGCCCTTAAGTGTGAGTCAGGAAAGTCAGGAAAGGTTTATGATATGTATGGCTAAATGACAAGACTGGTAAGAATCTGTAATTTTGTGTCCATTATTTCCACAATATAATGAATCACATTTTTATAATTATCTGAAAAACAATCTTGTTTCCTTAAAGTAAGCCCAATGAAACATTAAACCTGTTCAGATCCTTATGCCTAAGCAAACAGTGTCCATAAAATGCAACTGAATATTAAGAATTTTTTTATTCACAATAATCACTAATTAGAGTAATGGATTTGATTGTACCTGTCAATAAGCTAGGTAGTAAAGCACATCACTTCCATATCTATTAGTCTCCAACATGTATTAACTAGCCTAGATAGAGCAGTGTAAAAATGGTAGCATACAGGATATAAAATGCACTACCCAAAAAACCCAAATAAACAAATGCAATGTAATATTATTCTCATCCCTTTAAATCTACATTCTAGTTTGCTTTCAGATTTTCAATGCCAAGGGCACTTTTTTGAAAGCAAGCGCCATTATGTTCATTATACTTTTAAACAACATATTTACAGGAAGGATTTTTATTAAAATGCTTCATAGTTTCAGATCCTTTAAGCAGGCTAGGTGTAACTCAAGGAATAAGGTTAATTTGCAGCTCAAATCCCTTTCAATACAAATACAGTACCTTCTGTTAATCTCTTTTGTAGTTTTTGAACTATGCTTGGCTTGTGTCAGGTACTTCAACGTTAATAGCACAGATTATTTAACCAAGTGACCTACACCTCATGCCTTGCGAAAATATAAGAAAGGTTATTTAAAAATAGCCATGACATTTTATAAGACTTTCACACTTCAGAGTTTTGATAATACTCAAATAGGAAACAAGAACATTATGTTCTCTGTTTCTTTAAATTCCACCGAGCAATGGTTAAGATTTTGAAGTTCTATATCGAACAGTGAATGCAATATGTCAGCTTTGTTAAAGACCAGGTAGAATCTAGGCCTGGTTAATAATACCTTGCTCTTGTTTATAATTGCTACCATTAGAGATGGTATCTACTTTTTTTAAAAATTTAAATTTTTGTATTAGGCTACTGCTGCTTTTTAATTGCTAATTTTCAACAAGAGTTAAGTTCAAACCTATGGTTTTACAGCTGCAATTTATTAAGAACTGGCACTTTAAAGGTACAGTATTGAAAGATTAGCAGTGAATTATGGCAGAGCCTGCACATTAAACCACCAGCTTGTGCAGCAAATGTTACAGACAACCTGCAACCTGAAATATTAATGTCTTAGTGCTTTGGAGATTACATTAATTACAGTCACTCTAAGAATGCAATAATTAGACTGTTTTACAGTAGCCACTAAGGTCAGTTTATACAAGTAATTTTTCACCTGCTACAAAGCTCTGTTAATATATTAACTGATCACTAACCTGTATTTTCTGCTCAAAGTTGTGTTGTTTTGAAAGGAAAAATAGGAGTGCTGGGCCTGTGACAGAATGAAGTTCCACTGCTGCACAGTCAGGGATGTTCTGGCACCGGGTTTCATCAGAAGGCAATATACAGCTATGAATGCAAATGGGCCTTCCTCATGGCTGGAAAGTCAATCCTGCCTGTTAACACAAAAAACTGCTGTGACAACATGGATGTTACTGGAATGCTGCCAAAGCTGGACATTTTGTATGTTGTAAGGTGCTTCCAAATGTGCAAGAAAATGGGAGTACAAACTGGGCTGCAGCTCTGCCCTGCAGTGGGAGCTCAAGTCTGCCCCCAGCTGTGCTGGTATGTTCATCTGTGGGGAAAGGCAGAAAAACAACCAAAGGAAGAATAGCAAACCCGGCTTTTGATTCTTAATAGTAAAGTCTTAGTTGGTGCCTGGCAAGTAGCAAGACGATACCAATCAAGACAATAAAATAATTTATTTGTAAGTTTATTAAAGTTTATAACTTGAGTGGATACTGTAAAATACATCCCATGCATATTTAGTCAAAAGTATTTGATGAATTTGTTTTCAAATTCACAGAGGTCAAATATGCCTGTAGAAATTTATCAAGAAAGAACATTTTACAGAGTTATTGCAAAAGATTTTAACAAATCAACACTAAAATTTGTATTTGTGAATATTTGAACTGGATACCTAAATGTGAGGATAAATACTTACTAATCAACAAAAATAAATGGGTTCCTTACACGTCCAACTAAAACATTTCACATTATAGAAACTGGACACTGACAACTAGTTTTTTCTACGGAAACTAAAGGATTTTTTTTTTCTTTAAATTGGAATAGTAACATCTTCCAAGGAAGACCTGAACCATCTGATTCAAGGCACTGTACATTATACCTTGGAGGTAAACTGTTTTCTGTAGAAGATTAAGGTTAATGGAATTGATTGTATTGAAAATGTAACTTCAGAATTCTGTATTGGTTTAGAATTAATAGTGCATTCTGTACAACATCACCTCTTCTGTTTCTTTCCTACTATAGTAGTTTCTATGAACTCCAGGCATTATAAGAATACTTGCACGTGTAATTAGCTATACATAGGAATTAGGAATTTGTTACTTTCTTTAAATGTTCAAGCTTTTCTTGTAAAGAATTCACTACAATCATATTTTTCAATTTACATTTTTGCTCTATTAAACTCCTGCTGTCCCATCAAGTAGGAAGTCTTGGTCTTATGATGTGCTGACCCCTCTTTACTGGTGAGAAAAGCCTCACTGACATATACTTTAGCAGTAAGATAACCAACTAGAAGATAAGTTAAATGAATTACTCAAGGAGATACTAAGTTAACAGCAAAAGGTGAACAAAGGAGAGAGCACTTAACATAAAATCAAGGTGTCAAGAATAAAATTAATCAAGGCACTAAGAAGCTTGAAGGGAAGAAAATTTTAATTGTCTATATGCCTGTGCCAAGAATATAGGTGATAAACAAGAAGAATTAGAACTGCATGTTTATGAGCATGAATTTGCCTTAATTGGTAGTACTGAAACTTGTGGGACTCACATTATTGGACTGTTAAAATCAATGGTTATAAATCACTTATAGATTAAGTGAACAAAAGTGGAGAAGGAATGGTGTTCTATCTCAAATGTTGTACTAATTAATTCTGAGGCATTGAAAAGTCTGAAGTAAACAACGTTGGATAACTGCCTTCATGTTACAATACACATGACAAGCACTAGTTAAGGTATCTATAAAATGATGCTGCTTTTTCTAAAAGTATTTGTCGGTTTTCTAACAGGTCATTGTTTCTGACATATGCGAATTTGATATCAGATGTTGTGACAGTTAAAGACAGTATGAGCACAGAAATAAAAATTGCTTGATTATTAAATGAAATCCAAACTATTAATAAACATAGCTGATACCAAAAAACAAGTCAGATGTCCAGTCTTAGAAACTATTCTCTGCAGAAGCAGGTAGGACAATATATACCTAAATGAATGAATGACAACTGTGTTAGATTCCATGAGTTAAAAAGTAATAAAAAAAATCTTTTTTAAAAAAATTTTAAACTGAAATGAAAACATCTATCAAAAAGCAAAAACAAAACTACAATATAGCAAGTGATGGGAAGAAAAGAGAAAATTGATAGTGATAACAACATTTAAACTGTAGAAATTCATAAGTAAAACAAATAGCTAATTAAAAAAAAACAAACCCTCAACTGCTTGCAATGTTAAGAGAAATAAATTCCACTGGTGTCAATATGTTAAGTTGCAAGTCAGCCTGAATACAGAAACACTATAGAACATTTGATACCTCATAAACCTTACCTTCAGTGGTGGAGGGCAACGGCTGGCAAATACCTACTTCCAAGTTCAGAGGAAGAGGGTCTATTTTCCTTTCACTGCTCAGCCTGAACTATCAAAATGTTGAGTTTGTGTTTTTAATTTCAGTACTCACCATTTTTTACTACTAATGCCCAGGTAAAGCAAAGTGATAATTTAATAATACTACATGGCTTGTAGACTCAATAGAGTAAATTTACACCATTTTACTTCTTGCCATATGAACTTGCTATGTTTAAGTGCAAGAGTCTCTGGTCTTCATTGACTTATCTCTTGTTGACACG
>NW_008795885.1:6211882-6268323 GCF_000699145.1 Aptenodytes forsteri | reverse complement strand
TTCCATGAGTTAAAAAGTAATAAAAAAAATCTTTTTTAAAAAAATTTTAAACTGAAATGAAAACATCTATCAAAAAGCAAAAACAAAACTACAATATAGCAAGTGATGGGAAGAAAAGAGAAAATTGATAGTGATAACAACATTTAAACTGTAGAAATTCATAAGTAAAACAAATAGCTAATTAAAAAAAAACAAACCCTCAACTGCTTGCAATGTTAAGAGAAATAAATTCCACTGGTGTCAATATGTTAAGTTGCAAGTCAGCCTGAATACAGAAACACTATAGAACATTTGATACCTCATAAACCTTACCTTCAGTGGTGGAGGGCAACGGCTGGCAAATACCTACTTCCAAGTTCAGAGGAAGAGGGTCTATTTTCCTTTCACTGCTCAGCCTGAACTATCAAAATGTTGAGTTTGTGTTTTTAATTTCAGTACTCACCATTTTTTACTACTAATGCCCAGGTAAAGCAAAGTGATAATTTAATAATACTACATGGCTTGTAGACTCAATAGAGTAAATTTACACCATTTTACTTCTTGCCATATGAACTTGCTATGTTTAAGTGCAAGAGTCTCTGGTCTTCATTGACTTATCTCTTGTTGACACGCACTTAGGAATCGTCTGCATGATACTCTACTGTTATAGAAGGACATCCTGGCATTGCCACCAACAATTCAGAGAAAGCAAAAGTGTTCAGTTAGTATGTCTGTACGTCAGGAAGAGCTAGATACAGTATTCATGTGATAATGGCGATAAACACTCTAATTCTGCTACTAACTCTAAAGCGTGTTAAGCGACATTAACATTAAATATTTTTAAATTGGCACACTTATTTATACCAGTTTTAAGTAAGTTTTGCAAGACTGTGGAAATTCTTGAATACTAGTAGAAAGCTAATGCTATGTCAATATTTAGAAAGGGTAAATTAACCTAGGTAATAGATCTGGTTAATTATAGGCCTGTCAGCCTGATATCGATCCTGAAGAAAATAATGGAGCAGCTGGTACAGGGTTTGATTAAAAAAAGAATTAAGGGGAGTTAATATAATTAATGTCAATTAACATGGACTTATGAAAACTAAGTCTTATCACTTCAACTTAGTATCTCCTTTGAATACAACTGCAAATTTGGGGGATACACGTAATCTCTTCCTTTGACTTTGAATCATTCCATTTTGATGCAGTGAGTTGAACAATACAAAATCTTCTTGGTATATATGGTATGGAGTAAAATCTCGTTAGCAGTGTATCTTGAAGGACTTGGTGGGATTTGCTTCTTGGTCCACCACTAACAAGAAAGCATTAATAAAATTTTACTGGTAAATTTTGTACATAACAAATACTGATTCATTAAATCTTAAACAGTGAAGATCACTGACATGAACAGAGTCACTTGTAAACTGGCTGAATTGCAATATGACAGATGTAAAGTAAATTAGTCAAGCAGAAAAATATAGCACATGCTAACAAGATGGAGAATCTTTCAGAGAAGCACTAATTAAAAAAAAAAAAATCATGGTTATTAAACTGAAATATATGCTAAATATGTGTGTCATTGTGGCCAAAACTTTGACAGTGAATGAATGAATGAAACATTTTCTATGGGGACATAATCTAATTGGAGTAGAATTTTTATTACCTCTGTGTCATATCTCTGTTTTTGACATGAATATGACTAGAATACCGAGTCCAGTTATGGTGTCTGTACTCCACTTTTTTTTTTTTTAATTAATATTGAAAAACTCAGAAGTTCAAAGAAAAGTCAAAGGCATTATTCAAGAGTTGAAATAAGCACATTGTAAGAGTCTTCCAAAAGTGTTTGCTTGTAGCATTCCTTTCACATTTTTATAATTAATTGTCTATATGGATGGCAGTGTAGATTTATACATTTCCTATATTTTTTCCCTCACAACCCCAGTTCCCACCCTCTAATTTATACTCATGACCAGCAACTTGTTCTTTTTCCCCTTTTGTCATACAGGTAATGACAGACTTGAAAGGAACTCACTCTATTTAGCTTATCAAGGAAAAGGTTAAGAGTGACACAATCACAGCCTATAGGTGCCCACCGAGGAACAGAATTTTGATTAATGGGGTGTTCTTCAATCTAAGGGAGAAGAATCAATGAGTGGAAGCTCAAGCTACATGAACTCAGACCAGAACTAGGACACAGATTTTCATGCTAGATAGTAATTAAGTACTGGGACAATTTACCAAGACTTTAGCAGATTCTCCATTACTGAAAATTTATGAATCAATATTCAATTTTTTTTTCTTTTTTTCCCCTGAAATATGTAGTAGTTCAAGCACATCTATTAGATATGAAGTAAGTACTAATATCAGTAAGTCTTGTCTTCTGAATGACCTGAGAGGTCAGGTGAGGTAATCACAGTGATTCTTTCTAACTACAATATATATGAAAATATTAATACAGATTAGTTTCTGTCAAAGTGACAAAACACATTTCAGTCTGGCCTATTTTAAAATTGCCGGATGTGCACATATATTTAGAGTTGGGTTCCTCTGAATACTTGTTATTTTTTTGATTGCTGACCAGAAAATGGGGGCTTTTTCTTGTTAGTATAATCTTTGATGTTAATCCAACACCAATAAATGGAAAAAAAGAATTCCAAAGTTCTTCCCCAAGCCCTGTTATTTACTTTTGACTCTGAGGTCAGTGAAGAACATATGTGTGAAGAAAGGGGAATGACTTCTATTCCTCACTCTCATAAGAGTGGGGCCATACCCTGATTGTTCCAAATGTCATAAACATTTTTGGCTAATACATTTTGTGTTCAAGAAATCCATAGTTGGAATACAGTCACAGTTGGACTAATCTATTCAGAAATGGTATTGTAAATTTCTTATTGGAAGAAGGTTAGCATCATGGCTTAGGGAAGAGTTGCCGGAAAGCTTCCTGGTGTAAAAGGACCTGGGGGTGCTGGGTAACAGCCGGCTGAACATGAGCCGGCAGTGTGCCCAGGTGGCCAAGAAGGCCAATGGCATCCTGGCCCGTATCAGAATAGTGTGGCCAGCAGGAGTAGCATCCCTGGAGATATTTAAAATATGTATAGATGTGGTGTTTAGGGACATGATTTAGTGGTTGACTTGGCAGTGTTAGGTTTACGGTTGGACTCAGTGATCTTAAAGGTCTTTCCCAACCTAAATCATTCTATGACTTTAACTAGGTAAGCTGAATTCATCTGGTTTCATGCTTGAGTAACAGTTAATTCACAAACAAACTGTGGCATCATCATGCTCAGTTTTTTAATCTTTCTGCACTGTTAATTCACTACATGCAACTGAATAGCCCTCTCCTGTCCAACAGGTCCACCTATGATATTTATATGAAGTAGAATATTCATCCCAGTCAGGTCAGATTTGCAGGTATGGAAATTTTACTTCACCTGGCTTGCAGTTTCTCTTGAATGAAGCAATAAAAAGTCTAAAAAATCATGAAGAAGAAATATTCTCCCAATCAATCCCATAGACTTGAAGGCTTTGGCCCACTAAAGGGGTCAGAAATTAATTCTGTCTTTATCTGACCAACAACAGCATGACAGTCCAGTGCGGTTACCATTCTTTAATTAAACAAATCAAAATGCTGTCAGTAAAGGTTATCTTTATGATCATTTGTCTGCTATTGTTTATTAACTGTGTATGTGTTAGAGAAAATTGCTCATGTAACCTATAATTAATTGACCAATTCAGTAAGAAAGTATTACAGTGCACAGATGGGTGCAGGATAGGAGACTAGATCTTTTCTTTCCATGGAGTGTTTTGCCTGGTAAGACTTACAAAGCACATCCCAGTGACAAAAAGTTTTTTCTTTGTGCTTATTTGGTACAGTTAGAAATGAAGAATCAAAATTCTGTTCCATTCTAATCATTAATAGGAGCCCTTTTAAATGCTTGGGGGTGTGTTTGAGTAGGGCTCATGAAATGTTCATAGCTCTGAATTTGTAGAGTGATATGTTGAATCTTTATACATCAAGTACAGTAGAAACATGGATATAATGTCAGTTAAGTTTTCTTTTATAACACAAGCAAACAAGACTATTTGCTCTGATATAAACTGTGGCATTCATATATCCAACACCGTGGAGCGCAAAGCCACAAAAGCAAGTAGGAATGCAAACTCCAAATGCACAAATTACAATGCAAAGCCTAGAAAATTTATTGGCTTGATCCTTAGAGTAGAACTGCCCTCAACAGCAGTCTTTATTTTTCAGCAAGGCTTTTAAGTGTAATGCAGCATTCCACTTAGTACCTGTTCCACTTCCAGTTCTCTTACAGGCATTTTTGCACTAGGTTGGTTGTTGCTGTACTGTACTTCATTGCACCATTTGGTATCTCCTTAGTGGGAAAAGTCTCCAGATAGCTGGGTTGGTTTGTTTTATGTTTGTTTGGTTTTTTTGGTTTTTTTTTTGCTATTTTCCTCATTAATTTCAAGATTAAAATAAGTGTTTAATTATGGAACACATGATTGTCATGAACACAGAGAATTATTCTTTATTTAATTTTATCCTAAAGTTACACAAATAATTGTAGTGCAAATTTTCTGTTTATCAAACATGTAATTAAATCTTTACAGATAATTGTATGCACATATCTATAATATATTCATAACAAATATCAAAACAAAACTACAGTTAATGAATGTTCACACCACAATCATTTGGTGTGAACAAAAAACAATAATTTGTTTTATTTAATATACAATAAAAATTAATGCATTTGTAATTGCTTATTCTTCAAACAGATTAAATCCTGCCTCTATAATCCTTCTACTATGCAACCTTCAGAATGAAGCTTCACAGATGCAGAGAAATCTGGCAGTTTAGCATTATTTACTTCCACAGGGGTAGAAAGACTATATTAAGCTTTACTGCATCTTGCCACCAGCTATGCTATATTTGACATTAGTTATGTTAGTCTTGTAAAAGTAAGACTTTTCAGACTGCCTCAAAGATTCTGAAAGGGGATTCAGATATCTGAAAAAAAGTTTCTGAGTCCGTTCTGCCTCACAGAATAGTCACATATGGATTTAACGTGCACACTAATTTTGACATTTATACTTTCAGAAATTAATTTTGTTACTGGGAATCCTATTTATGTGTCCCTATATTAACATCATAGACTTCAGCCTGATAGTGAGCCACATTCTCAGGTGGCATAAAAGATAACTTGCTTTTGCTGAAGTTGTAGTAACACTAGTAAGTATGCTGACCTGGTGAATCTATATGTAAATGTGCCATTATCTACTTCTTCCCTCAAACATACTAAGCTGTGCATAGGGTTTTCTTGCTTAGCAAAGGAAAAGCTGAAGTTTCAAATCACCTGCATAGTGCTGTCTGCTCATAAGAGCAGAGTGTACATGTGCACATTGATGTGCAGCTGTGGGATTCTGAAGATATTGATGTACGTATACATGCACATGTGTACATATACATGTAATTATGTTTATAACTCCTGGCAAATCATCTTCCCCTTAGGTTAAAGTGAATTGTAATTCAGTTAAGATTTAGTCTTAAGGTATTATTGGATAATAATAAGATATAACAGAGAATTCCAATAAAATCTTAAAAGTTGTGTTTCCAAGAAACTCTAGAATACATTATAAAAATACTGTAATAAAGAGTAAGAAAGATAATACAGTTTGTCCATATGTTACATTTCAGATATATTTATTATACAGTCGTTTAAGGCAGGGGCAGATGGGTTTGAAATTGTCAATGAAACTCTTAATGTCTTATATATTCTGGTCCGTAAATGTGAGCAACTGCATGCTTGATCTAACTTACTTCTGGCACTGCTCAAGGCAAGTCTCATAAGGACTGCCAGGCTTTATTTCTCTTTCTTTGAAAAATAACCTTAGGAGCCAAAATAAATATAAAGTTAAGTATCAGAGCAATGTCAAGATGGTAGAAAGTAATGGCCATTTCACAATGGCATACTATCTCTTTTTTTCTTCCCCTCTACTATTTTTATATTGGATTATAAAACCAAAACCAAGATGGGCTTTATTGATTTACACTCTGCTATCTGCTAAGAATAACTGAAGAATTGCATAGTTTGCCCATCAGCACAGAAGTCAACATGGCATTTTAAAAATGAGCAGTAAACCCTTCAGAATTAGTTGGATTCAAGTCATACCCATAGCAGCAGAATATAGCAGAAATGTCAGTGTGAGGGTAATGTTGAATATTTTGTTGTTTTGCCTCTGAAATGTAAAAAAATCATATTTTAGACAAATTGTCTTCTATCTCACCATATTCTTAAACTTTATAGTCAGTGCAACAAAGCGTGCTACAGTAGTGAAAATTAAACACAACTGTTCTTCCTGATATAACTTTACTGTTGGCAATATAACATTTTCCCCCTCACCTGTCATTCAGACCATGCTACTGATCTCCTTTAATCCCTCTCCCCTCAGATGGAATGAATCACAAGGTGCACTGGTTTGACCTGACAGGATCAGTTTAATCACATTAAGTTGCTTCCAGTCACTGATTCCATATAGACATGTCCAAGGGTTGTGAAACACAGATATTTCTCCTCTTGAGAAGACCTAATCCTTAAGACTTACTACCATTTTCTCTTCTATGCTACATTTAAATCAGAGCACCAGAGAAAATATTGAGGTGAGATTAACTATGGCCTGCAGCCATAGCATTAGCAATGCCCAGTATAGCAAAGAATTTTAACTCGCTCATTAATATCAGTGATTCTACTGAACAAGAGGTTTTCAACAGAAAGGATTAAGATTTATTTGTTCGCTTGCATAACATTGATTTCAAAATGTACATCTATAGCATGTAGTTAATATGCTAGGTAAACTGCGTACATATATTCTAATTCATTAGGTTTTTGTAATGTTGCTACTCATTTTTACTCTTCATCTTGTTGTAATTAACATAGCAGAGCCTACAGCTGACAAGAGTAAAACAGTAGGCAGCTATGAAATTTTCAGAGTCATCTGTACAATTTTTTCATGTCCCAGTAGAATGCCAGTAAATATGACTGACTGAATCCAAACAGTCAACCTTTCAAAGCAACCATCTGGTTTTCAACGTTCCCCCTTGACCTTTCTTTAAGGTAGTTTTGTTGTGATTGTCACAATTAAATAGACAAGTGTAGTTCCAATACGTAAGATAAAATGGTCTGTAAAAATGCATTAGTTTTTCAAAGGTAAGGATCTTGATCTTTGTTTTATACCAAGGTCCCTTTTAAACAGGCCTTTCAGTGAAAGAGGCCTTCAAATGTCCTTTGAGACACTTTCACTGTGTTAAAGCTAAGCAAAGTGCTGTCATAGTGAAGGAGAACTAAGGCTAAGCTTCTTTTCCTCATAACTAGTTGTCTAGTGTAGATCTCCAAAGTGATCTGGGACTGTCACCTGTGGGTTAGTGAAAACTAGTTTTAAGCAGCAAGAATTAAATAAAGGGCTGGAGAATCCTCAGGTTGTATAAATTCCAGAGCTTCATTGATGTTTGGTCCTGCATGTAGGAAGCTGTCTCTTTGTTCGTGCTGTTCAATTCTAATTAAAAGGAAAACCTGACATTTTCAGGAGAAAAAAAATATGCTTAATAAGTCCTGATTATTGTTCCAGGAATAGCAGGAAGAGAACCCAAACACTTATCAGTATGCTAAACTTTTTTTAAAGAAAGAGCAGTGTTTTTCATTTTAGCAATTACCAACTTTGCAATTGTCTTTGTTTTCCATCCATTTTTATTTCTAGCTCCTTTCAGGGTATGACATTGCTAGCACACACATCACAACATAAATAGCTTTGCAGATGTAATCTGATTACCATTTTAAACACTGAGGTGACCTTTGTTCCACATCTGTGAATAATGTATTCTACTGTATATACACCTGTGGTTTTTTACTTCTCTTGTTGGCTTCCTATGGGAATTTTCTTCCTCATATTCTCCAACATGAATGCCTCAGAAATAGAAATACTCCCACCGAGCAATGAGGACATTCTGAAGTACAACTGTCTCATTTCCACATTCCTTTGGCTTCATCTTTGATGATGAACTCACTTCCCGTTTATACAGCTCCTGCAACTTAATTTAGTTCCTGCTTTAACTCTGACAGTATCTTCACATAACTGTCCTCCCAAAACAGTTTACAATGAAATCCACAGCCCTATCTTCTAATCTTGTATTACTATTTTGTTCTTCTTACAATATTCAACCATGTTCAGGAGGTCAAGCTTCAATGTGTATAACGGATGAAGGCCATATCACACCCAATCTCAAGCAAATCTGCCAAATCTCTACTTTGCTTCCTAAGTATCAATACACCATAGTCCTCTGATTTGTTTATTCTCATCCTCTAGTTCTTTCAGTGTCCATTCATTTAAACAAACAAACAAAGAAACAAACAAATTGGTTGCTGTTGATACAAAGGCCTTTAGTCCTACCGCTGTTGCCATTTGAAACAGTCTTTTTATCTGAGGTGTTTCAGCATAAAATGCCATAAGGTAATCAGATATTTAATACTTCTATGTCTGTTATCAATTCAGTGAATTTTATAGGTGAAAAGTTATGGAAAGTGTTGACCCAGCCAGAAGCTCTTGAGAATCTGCAGGCTTTTTGTTATTTGAGGTCTGAGATAATTTTATGTCAGTCAGTGAAATAGTAACTTAGCTGTTCACCGCCACTCAATCTATTAATCAGAACACGATAGGCAAATAGAAGGAAGATAATTAAAGAGAAACATCAAAGCCACTCCAGGGTACAGAGGGAGTGATACAAAGTTTAAAAAATTAACACTGTATCAGCTGACATTCAGATGTAGGTTTGTGTGGGGTTTACACAGTCCCTGCTATTGTGTTGCAGAAGAACTATAACAAAATTGAATTAAAGATTTGCAGATGCAAAAAGGAAGAAGAAACTTGAAGAATAAAAGATATGAGACAACAGAGGATGTGGCTGGAACTTGTGGCATGGGAACAAGTCAGGGAGAGGGAGAGAGAGATGATTCAAACAAAGCCTGACTCTTGACAATGAGCAGAACAAATTCACGTGATAGGCAAGGGCAGAAGAAAGAGATCAAGATTAAGAAAAATCAGATAGCTGCAGAATTGAACAAAAGAAGTGGAGTGTGTGTGATCAGGACCAAACTTCGAATTTATCAGGAAAGCTTGTAACAAATAACAGAAAACAGGGATCTAAATAAATTGATATGTTCATGCTCATTCAAATCTCCCAGTTCAGACTTGAATAAGGAATTGAGGGACTGATTTATTTTGTTTTTCTAAGTTACAACCTTCTCTTTTATCTAGTAGAAATAATAGGTATCTGTGAATAGCTATAAAGGTGGAAATGTGTTTGACTTTTCAGTTATGTTAAATATAAACAAAACATTTCTCTAAGTATTTACTAATCTTGTCATTCCCAAAACATATCTTTCTCCCATTGCTACATTTTACTGTGTTCACTTTCAGCCCTTATTTCCATTTAACAATTTGTGGAGAAATAAGTTACTGGTTGAGAAAAGAAATCCTGTTTAAGAGATGGTAATATATCTTTCATATTTTTCCAGAATGTTTTTAAATAGTGTTTTGAACTGATGGCTACTATTTAATACCTAAAAATGGGAATAGAATAATGTGAGTAGAAATTCTGAACTCTTTTACTTATCTGAGATTTGTAATGTGTACATTTTAGTTTAGCTGTTGACAGAAGGAATCTAGAAATTCTAGAATGCCAAAGCTATTTCTCAGTAGCACGTGTTTCAGCCTAGGTTTTTTTTTTTTCAGTAAAACTCTCCCTGCACACAAAAAAAAACCCCTCAAACTGAGAATTAAGAAAAGAGGACTGTCTTTGTTCATACAACTATTTCCTTATGCAATTAAAAATAAGATATACAAACTTACCATTCTAGAATAGCCACCTTTCCATCTATAATTGTCTCAGGTTTGTCTCAGGGATTCTATTGAGATATAGTGAGTAATTTCACACACAGCACATATTCAATTGATGCTGCAAGTTTCTTTGAAGATGTTCTATATGTTCTAGGTTTACAAAAATTTGCACAAAGGCCTGTACTTTGGAAGACAATAATATTATGCAGGAAACCTGAAAACAATTCTTTTTAGAGAAAGAGTGTATTTTAAAACTTGTGTAGCATACCATATCTCAGGTTTATAATCAGCTGCAAACTGATAGAACAAACATTTTTAAATTTCTATATCTGATGCACAGAAAAATTATGCAGACATTCCTCCAATCACATGCCTCTAGCATCTATTCTCTTCACTTTGTAAGCATCAGTTGGACCAGAAAACAGCCCAAACTCCAAATGTTACTTAGTTATAAAATCAGAGGTTACCACAGAACACTTGCATTTTTTTTTAACATACAAAAAAAAAAAATGCTTGTACTTTCTCATCCTTCAAAGACAGAAGGCTGTCTTTGGCTCAAATCCTGAGCAACAAGTTGTGTTTGAGCAAAGGAAACCTAAAATAAATTCAGATGTCAGGTAAGTGGTGACCTCGTGTTGATGCCTAGCTACAAGACATTCAAGGGAAAACTACTGAAACTTTGTACTTGTTATTTATTGGGAAGTTACATAAAAGTGAAACACAAGCCCAATTTCATCTTTATTGGTCTATCTTTTGCATTAAGACAGAGTCAGAGCCCTATACATTCAGATAAATCCCTCCCTATATCGATAAAGAATTTTTTTTTTTTTTCCCCAACTCACATAGCTGTAATTCAGAAGCATTCCTTTTAAGGAAAATGGAATTCCCACTAGAAGAAAATTAACATGAGTAACTAGAAAATGGGACTTATGACTGAAAATTGTAAGAAGTCTTTAAGATCAATAAATAATTTGTCCTAGTTCACCAGCTCACCTACCAAATTAATTAATCCTCTTAAGCACATATGGAAAAAACCCATGTATTTTCATCTTGGAAGTGCATATCTACATCACCTATTGGATAACTTCCTACTTCCAGAATTTTCCATAAAACTTTTTATCCCTGTCCAAAATTATAGTGTCATTGAAATCTTGATTTTGAAAATTACAGATGTACAAAAATAGCTATATGACTGGATGCCTGAGCTGTGATTAGACAAGAACTGTCCACACAAAATGTACAAGAGCCCAGATGTTCATTTAGTAGAAAACTAGGGTTTTAACAGAAATGTTAACTTGCTGAATTGAACTGGAAGGGATTGTCTTCAGATAATAGTACTGTGTGCTGCCCTTAAATCCCAGTTAAATTCCATGGAGAATTTAATGCATTTATTATTAGTTTCACACTAACGTACTGAAAGCAGAACTTGGCAACCTGTCATTACATCATTCACAATAACATAAACTGTCATGGTTTATCCTTTAAGCAATTTAGGAATTGTATTAATTTTATTGCAGAAGTGCCTATGCCAAATACTAAACTACCCAAACTCTTCTTTAAACGTGCATACACAGTACAACTCTATTTGTATACAAAGGGGAAGTACACTAAACAGAGGTCTCAGCAGCAATGCCCTGGGATAATAAAAGCAAATTTGAATTCTTTGTTATGTAATAGGGAAAGTGGTTTGCATGGTGAACATGATTTCAGGAAGCATCTGAAATCCACACTTATCTCTTGAAGGTGCAACCACCTTGTTCTCCTAGGTTCATTTGAAAGCAGTGCAATTTGTTGCTGAACTACAAGCAAAAATGAGTTTCTTTCTTTATCTTCACTTTTATTTTCTTTTTAAAAATATAAATTACTTGAGCTGTTTCAATCCTCTGGGCTTATAGTTTTTATCAGCATTTTGAATGAATAGTGAATTAGAATAATACACCTCATTGGCACAGAATCATTTTTATTTTATATGGAGTGAGCATGATTCCTATTCATTTCTGAATGTTAAAATATCCATCATAGAAGAGTTACAATCTTCAGATGCATGCACTACTCTTGCAAGATATTCCATATGCCCTAGAGACAACTGATTCTGTAAATCAATATTTCTTTTACCTCAAACATTCCCACTAAACCAATTTCAGATCCTGTTTTCAGTTTATTTTGCTATTTTGCTAGTTCTTCTTTGGCATCACCATTAATTTAGAATAAGCATGGGTCTTGGACTGCAGAAATAATTACTTGTAGTTTGACATAATGAATATGCAAGAATTGATTACTGCAATTCTTATTTACCCAGGGTCACAAAAGAGGCTTTTTGTCCTCAGGGTTAGAATGAAAAGTCGGTATGAAATAAATCTGACATTTCTAAATTCATTGCCATTTAGATGGCATCTAACAGAAATTTAGAGTAGCATGCATAATGGACTTGAGGCAGTCTCATTTTAGTACATTAAGTAGCCTCTTACAACATTCTGGTCCAGTCCTCTATTTTAATTCTCTTGTAATCTCTTATAGGTTATTACATTTATGTCAGTCATTGAAAGGTAGCAAAATATTGTCTGTGTTGTCAGCTACTACAAAGATTTGTGACCATTTTAAATATTCTAGCCTGTATCATGAAAGCTATAAAAAGACTGATAGGAAAGCAATAGTGTAAATACATCATGAAATGAACATATTGCTTATAAAATATAATTTACATTAAAAAAGTGTTACAGGGAAGAGACAATATTGTGAAACTATTACAATAAGTAATACAGCTTGAAATCTAATCCTATTGCTAATCAGACCTGTAAATAGTATTTGACCAAAAGAATCCTGTGATATTACTGTGCCTTTAGAAACAGAAAGATTTGGTATTTCCCACTCATTACAGCTCCTTAAAATGACAACTGCCAGAGTATTTTTAGGTTTTATTTCTTGAAGTACTATGTCTAAACGCATATATGATGAGCATATATGTGGGTAACATTGCTGTGGTCTTAATATGGTTCGGTGTGATTTTAGAGAGATCAGCAATAGAAACAGTAGAAAAATGAGGTGATTTTTGCTCACTTACACTTAAGAATGAAAACAAAGCTTTGGGACAGGAGAAGTATGATCAGGACAGATAGAGAACCTAAATGTTTTCAACACTACTATTTTCAAAAATGTTATTAAGACACTGTAAATACTGCAGTTCAAAATAAAATATGATAATAGATTTTTAAAAAAAATATGAGTGAGACACTAGCTCTGCTGAAGTCAGTGGTAGACTGCAGCAAAACCCTACTTCTTAAACATTTCTAGAATACTTAAGTCTCTGCATAAAATCACTGAGATGTAGAGAACTGGGGTTTTTTATGCAGTGATATGCTGCTGAGGAAGGTGAAATCTTGGCTAGCATTGATAACAGTCAGGTAAGTGAGATACAAGCAGAAAAAATAGGTGACATCAAAACAGCTTCAGCGCAGTGAGTTTGATGGTATATAATTCCAGCTTCAGAAAACTGGTTTGAAGATGAGATAAAAAAATTTGGACTAAGTATGTAATTAGCTGAAGTCAGTAAAGAGGTTTGAATCAGAGCTGAACTTTGTTGAAAGATAAAATTTCTTTAATTGTCATAATTTGAATGAACTGGAAGCTACAGTTGTCAGGGAAATGATAAGTCTGACACAGATAAAATTTTGGTAGAGGAAACAAAAAAAAAGGTCAAGAACCATTATATGAGGGTTGGGAAATACGAAGAAGTTGAAGATTACTTGGCTAAAGTAATTACTTGACTAAAGATTTCAGTGACAAAGAGCATGGTGAAGCTGACATATCTGAAGTTTGTAAAGATGCAGTCAAAAAGTCAAAATAGATAGCAGTTGTTCATAAGTCTATACAAATATGTTGATAGTTTTATGTCTGACAGACTTAAAGTGAAAGATCTATTGGAGAGTAATTTCATAGTGGAGAGGAAGAAGAGATACATGTTACCTGCTCAGAAGGGGAAATTATCTCCAGATGACCAACCAAGAATTTTCTGTGATCTTGTCTATGGAGTATTTGTTTAAAAAAAAAAAAAAAAAAAAAAAAAAAATGACTTAAAAGCTCTTCACATTGACAAAATTATTAACAGTAATGTATTCTAATACTTGATTTTGCTTTCTATAATCAAAATGTCAATGTTTTTCTTTGGAAATAAATGTGAAGACTATCAATAGGGACAAATTGACCGTACAAGTACCTAGCATTGTAACTGCCTTCTTGGACAGACCTGACGTCTTACATAAATATCTTCATAGTAGGTCTTTAGGGGAAAAAGCAAAGGAAAAACTTTCAACCCCTTTAAATTTATCAAGCACCTTTACTCTTAAAGGTGATCAATTTACAGCAGTTATGACATTGCATCTTTTTTTGTTAAACTTGGTAAATCTCTATTTGCTAACTTTCTCTAAGGATGTGTCTCATCCTCATAAACATTACAACAAAGTTTTGCATATCTATGAGGCAAAATGTGATCTTAATAATTAAAATTAGGCCCCTAAAAAATAAATTGGGAATGTGCTTTTTCCATTGCTGAATTTAGCCATGACAAGAAAGAGAGTGAGGCTGGATGAAAATTACACTTCTGCTTGAAGACATCTAACTATTCTTGTTCTGAATGGAAATTCAGAAAGATTGCAATGGTGTAAATTACTGTTTATCTAAAGACAACTAGTGTAAATATTTTTTCTGACTGAAGTTTGATAATATAGTTTGTTTTTCTAAAGTTAATGTAGCAGATTAACCTATTTTCTTGGGTTTGGTTAGATCAAAACAAGTTTCTTCAACATGTCGTCTTTCCTTGCCATTTTCCATTGCTTTCTTCCTCTAACCTCCAGTTTGTTTTTTTTTTTTTTCAGAAAATTCTGTTCAAAATGGGCAAAACATTCAAGATGTGTCTCATCAACTGTAACTGTTATACAACAATCCATAACCTATATTTATCCATACATACGTACACACACATATATATGAAGATGTATGTGTGTAGTCAACACATTATTAAACAGAAATCTGTTAAAATAAGTCCAAGAAATATCAACTCAGTATTCAGGGGTTCCTTTTATTATAGTAAGTGTAGTAGTATCATATAATTAACACCCAAATATATCTTACTTAAAACTTTAACCCTAATATGCAATTAAAAGGTAGTCATAATATTTAATAGCATTAAATATTAAAACAGTCATTACAGTCTAGATATTTCCTTTATTTTCTTCTATTCTTCTGAAAGAATTGTTCAAATCCATTTAATTTATCTCTCCTCAGGTCCAAAGTCACTGAGCAAGACCTCTCTAGATAGATGTGGTTTCCTCTGTACTTCCATACTAAACTAATTTATCTTTACTATAATTTTCATAGGTGTGTTTAAGTGGGAAATGCTTCCACCCACAAGCATTCTGTTAGTCCATTTTGGACTCCTCCATTGTGAAGGATTTGTCTGACAATGTTAGTCCATATGAGAACATTATATGGTTCAATTCTCTGATCACTAAGTCCCAGGGACCCACAGAAATATTTTCAGCCCTTTCAGCCAAAGTTTAGACAAAATACAAGACAACATTTTTTCAAGGTTAAAAAACCAAAAGAACTTTAAAAAAAAAAAAAAAAGCATTGCTGTGGAATAAATCTTCTACATTTCTCATACAGATCCTGGGCTGTCCGCCTGGATCATTCTGAAAGTCCACTTTGATACTAATGCAGAAACAGTTCTCTTCTATCCACTTTTTCTCTTACTGTTATAAATTCTCTGCTGACATTTCTGATGTGTCACATTCTGTCTGTGCGATAGAAACATGTTATGGCATTTCTCCATACAACAGCCAGGGAATTTCCTGCAGTCAGACTTTCTAGTCATTTCATTTGTCAAGTTACTGAAAAACTGTGTACTCAGCTATACGACATCAAGGGAAAAATTAGCTTTTCTATGTAAGTCAGGAAATTATGAGATACTGCTTGCTTCTCACATAAAACATTCAATGGTGTAAAGGCTCTAAATTTTAACAAAGAATTCAGAATCCCTGTGAAAAACATTATTAATTTTAGTAATCTTATATATTTAAATAAGACTATAAGAGACTATAAGATCCTCAAATGAAAAAGGTTTTGTGGAATCGGAAGATCAATAAAATTGCATTTGGTTTTGTTTCTTTTAAGCAGATCATTAGGCAGTATCAGTGTTTCTGAAAGACTAGAGGAGCAGAAAAATAAATTGAAAGGAAAACATATTGAAAAGAAACAAACCCATTGTTTAGATACCTGATTTTCTAAAGCCATTATTCTGTCTTGAGGAAACTGGTGCTCACTGTATTGCTTTTTGGGAAATATGCACATCAAAACACCCAGCAAACTTGAGTTAATATTTGTCTGTAATATAAAATAACAAATTCATGACATAAAATTGGGACAAAAATAAGGAAAGCATGGATTTTTTATTTTTTTTCTTTTTTGCTGTGTGCTCTGCGTCATTAAACCCAGCTTGCTTCTGATTGTTAGCTCTGATCTGATTCCTAAGCATTTGACAAGAATATCAAGAGATTGAATGGAAAACCTTTGAAAATATTTTTTAAGCTATATTTTATAACAAGTATCTTATTCCAGTGTTTCAACCTGGATCCCAAGATGTCCCTTTAAGAAAATCTTTACACAACTGCTTTGTAACACCAGAGGTCTGCATCAGCCACAATTCTTATTAACCAATGAGGGAAGAATGACTGAAATATATATTGATATATATATTAATCATTTTATGCTTCTGTTTCTAATTTTTTCCCCATCTTTTCCCCATTATATAGAGGATAATATTCATTCCCTCTCATTAAGAACAAACCCCAAAATATTAAGGTTTTGTTTCTTAGCAGTGGGGGGTTTTGTGTTTTGTTTGTTTGTTTGTTTTCTCCAGTGGCACATAGTGTCTCCGACACACTGATATTACACGACCAGTGTTTTTATTACACTGAGGTTGTTTTATATTGTAGCTATACCTGCTATTACTGAAATACTTAAGTCTATGTCACTAATTCCATTATAACCCACCTATTTTCATGGCTTTATGACTCAGCTGTAAAATTTCACTCTGTATTTAAACTTAGAAGACAAAGTTTCATCCATGAAGGCTGGGTTTTTTTGTTTGTTTGTTTGGTTGGTTTTTTTTAACCAAGTTTAAAACCAGACCATTTGATAATTTTTAAAATTGAATAATCTGCCAAAACACAAAAGAAGCAATTCATTGTATATCAATACATTGTGTTCTTATAATTAACCTCCCCAAACCTGATAAATAAACAGATAAATAAAGTACTGATTTTTGTTTGTGGTTATACCATGATGTAACTTAGCTCTGAAAAAATAGAAAGTGTTACTTAAAACATTCATTTGTTAAATGCAGTACACAATCCATTTATCAACCCTGTGAAGTCCATAGCCTATTCATCCACTACACAGCAAAAGCCACATGCTGGTGTATCTACTAAACACAGATACATGCTGAGACACTATGTTCTATTTGAAAAACAGCCTATGTCTTCACATTACTTTTGATACTTAATTACCATGGGACATAAATGTTACAAATTGCATTTTTTATTCACTTTAGACCATTATAAATGCTGTTCTCTTATGACTAAACATTTTCAAAATCTGAACAGCTCAAACCACTGCTTTGGACTTTTAGTCACTTTTCAAGCCCCTGCTATAAACTGAATCTTTTTTTATCAACTTCTGCAGAAGTATAGTTTGCATGCATATTCACCCTTGAAACCTTGAATAGGTAGTTTTTACTACTCACCTCATTAAGAGATTGTAAAGTTTGAAAAGGGACCACATCTCAGATTTTCAGCAAAGTATAAAACAGTAGTTTCAATCTTACTCCTGGAAATTCCTTCAAGTTCAAACCTTAATTTAAAATGATTAAGAATAGTACATGTGTTTCAGGAGACCATTAAAAGTCTGTAATAATGTGTCAGCCAAAGCATTCTTCTTCTGAAGTCTGTTGTTGCTGGACTTATATTAGTGAAGTTTAGTAGTGGAGACTATTTCTATTACTAGTACAAAGAAAGTTTCACAAACAGTAAATGTTATTTACAGTAATATAAAACCAAACATATTACACTACTTTGCTGAAGTAAATTATAACTTCTTTGGAAAAAAAAAAAAATTTACGAATAGACTGGCTCAGGACCTTCACTTTGATTTTTGTCTACTGTTTACTTTCAGGGCTTAAAAACCCCTCTAAACAAAGCAATTCACATTAAGTATAAAATTTTAACTGTTAATTACTTCTCTTAGTACAAACTTAACTCAAACTGATTCTTTTATTCTAGTTAAATGATTATGCATGCATGCATGCATGCATGGCTACACGTGTCAAAATTCTCCGGCCCTACAGACTAAAGGGCTTTAGAAAGCTGTTCAGTTTCCAGTGAAAGAAAGGGAAATAATGTCATTAACTTGAATAAGATCCTTACATTCTCAAAATCTACAGGAAATATAATGTTATCACAGATATGCATGTTATCATATTGTTAACTAGTACAGAAGGCAAAACTTTCCTGTTGTGGCTGAGGGGCTGTTTTCAAAACAAGGCTGCTGCAAGCAAGTCATAATTGCCATGCATATAAAACAAACTGCCCAGAAGTTTCTTTCACTTAACCACATGCAGCCTGTACTGAAAGTCCAGCTCATTGAGTTCTTAAATTTGAGAAAACTACTTTCTGATAATGTACAGCTCAGCACAAGTGCATGGAGGAAAATTTCTCTGTTCTGTGTAAGTTTGGTCATGGTCATTGTCTCCCCAAGTAAAACTGGAGAAGAGACAAGCCATGTTCTACCACCTCCCTGACAGAGGCAGGAGTTCCAAGTGACAGATACCTCCCTTTCAACAGCCCTGTCTTGATTGCATTATTCTATGCTGTACAGAAGACCTAGGGTCCTATCGCAGGGTGGTTAACTGAAGTAGATGTCTATAATCTTTACATTAAACCTCTCAGAGACAGTAAGCCCTTTGTGGAGTTAGATTTGTAGGCCAAAGATCACCATGAAGTTACAGTGAAAGAATCCAAATTTCTCTTTAAAACATGCAAGGTTTTACTGTATTCCTCATTTAATTTTGCAGCTCTTCAGCTTTCAGTAGTACTGAAATAATAGTATGTGACATGAGGAAGAAAGAGGTGCGCTTACCTTCAAAACCAGTGATGTACCATATTCTGCCATAATGAGTTGTGGATGTCAGGTAGGCTAGTATTAAAAAAAAAAGATTTAAAAGGTTTTGACTTTAAAAACTTTATTTTAAGAGGTTTGACAACATTTTTTCATTGGAAAGATTCATTGTTCTGTGTGTTGACTTAATCATCTATATTACACCTTGCACTGAGTTTTATAAACACATACATAATTCATTGTGTTCATGCAGCTAGTTGTAATGCATCATTTTGATGAAGACAACTTTTAATTCCTGAAATTGGTTTCATCGCTCTTTTCCAAAATGTTAAATAGGTTTTTTTTGTTTCTTGGAAACATGCGATATAACCATTACATCTTCTACAATCTGGACTCTCTTCTTAATTATTCAGTAATTGATTGTCAGACCATAAAGTATACAAAATTTGCAATAATATTTCAGATTCCATGAACTATTTAAGACTGAATCCTGATAGTCTCAGCAATTATTAAATTGTTCCCTACCATGTAAATAGTGCTTTGTGAAAACTAAAATGCTATATATTGAATACAGAACTACTTTTCAACACAATTAAAGGCATATTCTGTCTTTTGTAGATTTTATTTCTGATGAACAAACATACCTTTGAGGGGTTCTAGACATTAAAAAAAGAAAAGGCTTTAAAGACCTGTGGCATATTGGAAGACTTTTCTCAAAATCCTAACAGGTAATCTTGGCTTAGCTCCATAAAGAGACACCATACGATCTTTTGCAGTTATTACAAATACATTATTCTACTGTCTTGTTGTCTATTTAGATATTACCTTTCCTTCTGGAAACCTACTTTGTAGCTTTTTATAAAACAAATTACAAAGCTTCTCATCTATATTTCAATCTGCACCAAATGCTGTACCTTCTCTTAAAAATTATACCTATTTTCTTACAAGAAAAGGAAAAAAACAGAGGATGGTTTCTCTGACATCCACTCATCAGAAGCAGCCTCACTGGGATACACAAAATAAAGTGCCCTGGCAACTATTATTTCTCTTCCAAGCAACTGATAAGACCAGCTACATGATACTATTGTGCTTTCAATTCCTAGCCATGGCAGCAGAGTCCTTAGTGACAGATGTTCACTCTGGTGACAGATTTTGGAGCAATGCCTCAAAGATTCCTTTTCATGTATTGCTCCCTTTTGTTTCATTTGGTATGGGGAAATTGGTATGGGGAAAAAGCCTTCCCTTGTGATAGTTCAACCACTGTTGTCTACCATTTGCACAGTTTTCTGCTGTCATATATGTTGTTCTTCACTGATCTTAATGATTGGGCAAAGGGAAAAATAACTAATTCCTGCAGTGCCTAGCCATATTCTTAAAGTTTGGCCTTTGCTTTCATCTGTCATTAGCAAAGACCACAGGAATAATGCCAATGAATTGTATTGAGAAGTGGCATTAATCCATAATTATAGGGACTAGAAACACTTATGTGTCCATGAAGTCATTACCAAGGGGAGAGATGGAGAAGGAATGGAGAGATAGCAGGACTTTCTTGAAGCTTGAAGTGGATTGCAGAAAAATACAAGCTGATCTCAGGGGTGCATCTTTCCAGTTCTGTGAACTGATATGTACAAAACGCACATCATAATTCTGCCAACATTTTTACTAGCCCCGGTGGGAGACACTGCCTTCAGCTCTGCACGGAAAAAGAATGAGTGTTCTCAGCAGAGGAAATGTGACTCGTTAGACGGCACTGCTAACACAGAGAAAACCCCCTCTGAAGTGTTCTGTACATGCATGGAGCCTGAAAAGAAACAATAAAACTGTCCATTATCTGTTTGGAATAGATTAACATTGTTTGTTCTGGGATATTAATTTTTATATATTTCCTCTTGCTGTAATCCAGTAAATATTTAGCTGTCCTAATTAACAGGAAGCTGAAATATCACTATTAAATATCAGTGTAATACAGTATCATTGGCTAAGAATTAAAATGACTACCTCAAGGGACATTTATTTTATTGGGAAGAGGCTGGGAGAGGTGTGGAAAGGCATAAGGATACATGTATTCCATGAAATCCATCCAGAAATAAAAAATCATGTCCAAGTACACCCACTTTATTGGGATTTTAGTGTTGCTTTTCAACTGGATGTTAAGTGAAACAAAGTAGGGATTTGTGCCATGGACTCACTGAGTTTTCTTGATTTTAAAACTTGTATGCTTTTTGCTTATTAGTTTGATATGCATTCCTAAGAAATGTTCCAGCTTTCAGTATACTTACTGCTGTTCCTTTACCTTAATCAGTTGAATGGCTGTCTAGAATATGTTCTGTGACTCTTCTTATTCTGAAATAATAAGCAAAAAACATGCCACCTGGTAAGATGTTGTATTTTTTCCTAAAAAGCAGGCCAAACTCTACTTAAAGAATTTGTAAAATGTGAGATAAATATTTCCGACTTGGCTATACCTATATCAAAACTGTAGTCAAGCAAAATTATTTACAGAATAGTATTTGAACTTGATAATACATGGTAATCCTCTGAATCTTAAGCAGGTAGAATCAGAAGGAGTTTGGGCACTCCCCATTTCCCCAGTGAAGCGATAGCCTGGAGGTAATCTAAATGCTGTTCTCCAAACTCTACCGGAAGCTAATGTCATTTCACTTCTTTTTTTTCTTTTTTCATTTTATACTGGAGATTGTAAGAAATAATTTCATTCATTCACACTACATCCATAGTGATCGCTGGGTGATTCTATAGATTCGTTCAACATATCTTCAGATTTCTTCTTTCTTTCTTGGTATAATAAATAAGAGACAAAATTACTCAATCAGAAAACAGAAAGAAATTAAGATTTTTTTTCTCTAAATATTTTTATTTTTGTATGCTTGGCTATGTGCTTCACTGTGAGCCAGCAGTTATGGTGTTCATTACATATTGTTGCACAGACACTCATAGACAGATTGTCAAAAAAACCCCCAAACCAGCCAATTTAACTAATTCCTGCAGTGCCTAGCCATATTCTTAAAGTTTGGCCTTTGCTTTCATCTGTCATTAGCAAAGACCACAGGAATAATGCCAATGAATTGTATTGAGAAGTGGCATTAATCCATAATTATAGGGACTAGAAACACTTATGTGTCCATGAAGTCATTACCAAGGGGAGAGATGGAGAAGGAATGGAGAGATAGCAGGACTTTCTTGAAGCTTGAAGTGGATTGCAGAAAAATACAAGCTGATCTCAGGGGTGCATCTTTCCAGTTCTGTGAACTGATATGTACAAAACGCACATCATAATTCTGCCAACATTTTTACTAGCCCCGGTGGGAGACACTGCCTTCAGCTCTGCACGGAAAAAGAATGAGTGTTCTCAGCAGAGGAAATGTGACTCGTTAGACGGCACTGCTAACACAGAGAAAACCCCCTCTGAAGTGTTCTGTACATGCATGGAGCCTGAAAAGAAACAATAAAACTGTCCATTATCTGTTTGGAATAGATTAACATTGTTTGTTCTGGGATATTAATTTTTATATATTTCCTCTTGCTGTAATCCAGTAAATATTTAGCTGTCCTAATTAACAGGAAGCTGAAATATCACTATTAAATATCAGTGTAATACAGTATCATTGGCTAAGAATTAAAATGACTACCTCAAGGGACATTTATTTTATTGGGAAGAGGCTGGGAGAGGTGTGGAAAGGCATAAGGATACATGTATTCCATGAAATCCATCCAGAAATAAAAAATCATGTCCAAGTACACCCACTTTATTGGGATTTTAGTGTTGCTTTTCAACTGGATGTTAAGTGAAACAAAGTAGGGATTTGTGCCATGGACTCACTGAGTTTTCTTGATTTTAAAACTTGTATGCTTTTTGCTTATTAGTTTGATATGCATTCCTAAGAAATGTTCCAGCTTTCAGTATACTTACTGCTGTTCCTTTACCTTAATCAGTTGAATGGCTGTCTAGAATATGTTCTGTGACTCTTCTTATTCTGAAATAATAAGCAAAAAACATGCCACCTGGTAAGATGTTGTATTTTTTCCTAAAAAGCAGGCCAAACTCTACTTAAAGAATTTGTAAAATGTGAGATAAATATTTCCGACTTGGCTATACCTATATCAAAACTGTAGTCAAGCAAAATTATTTACAGAATAGTATTTGAACTTGATAATACATGGTAATCCTCTGAATCTTAAGCAGGTAGAATCAGAAGGAGTTTGGGCACTCCCCATTTCCCCAGTGAAGCGATAGCCTGGAGGTAATCTAAATGCTGTTCTCCAAACTCTACCGGAAGCTAATGTCATTTCACTTCTTTTTTTTCTTTTTTCATTTTATACTGGAGATTGTAAGAAATAATTTCATTCATTCACACTACATCCATAGTGATCGCTGGGTGATTCTATAGATTCGTTCAACATATCTTCAGATTTCTTCTTTCTTTCTTGGTATAATAAATAAGAGACAAAATTACTCAATCAGAAAACAGAAAGAAATTAAGATTTTTTTTCTCTAAATATTTTTATTTTTGTATGCTTGGCTATGTGCTTCACTGTGAGCCAGCAGTTATGGTGTTCATTACATATTGTTGCACAGACACTCATAGACAGATTGTCAAAAAAACCCCCAAACCAGCCAATTTATTTGGGTCTTTGTATACAGTTGATTGCCTTAAATTATGTACAAGATATCTCCCAAGTATCAGAAGCAGGTACCAAAGGCTGTCTATATGCAACCATTCCCACATTCACGGGAACCTTTTCTGCTGGTTATTCACAGGGACTCATCTGGATGCAGCCTGGACAGTTCTGCAACAAGATTCCCTGGGGCAGCCGCTGGGCTTCCCAGACTCTCCACCCAGGGTGTTAGTCAACACAAACACACAAATAAATAGCATTGAGGCCCAACAGAGGCTGCTGGAGTTACTCTGGAACTGCTCCCACCTGGACAGCTCCTGCAATATGCTTTTGCAGTGAAGGCTGCTACGAGTTCAGGCAACCTTCTTGTCTCAGCTTCGTCTGTTGTCTCCAGTCAGCCCATTGTCTCTCCTGTACATAGCATCACTGGGAAGGGAGCACCTGAACAACTCAGAGAATTGGTAAGTGCACCAGATGTGCCCATGGCCCTTGCACGCAGCTACACCAGAACTATAACCATAGGACAAATTTGAATTTCTTCCTTATATCTTATTTGCAACTTACATTCCATAACTTTCAGTACAATATGTTCATAAGTATTTGTTTTTACACATGCGTAAGATGTATTTTTTTTCTAATCTGTGGGCTCATGTGTAGAGAAGCACACACATGGTGAAGACATGACCCTACTGTGTCCTCAGGCTAGTCTTTGTTCAGGATTTTTTGAATGGTTAACCCATTGCTGTTGGCATACATGCACTACTCCAGTTTTTGCTTTGATGCTCTTGTCTATCAATATCAAAGCAGCACTGAGTGTTGTTAAGCATGCTCCATGACCTTCTTGACTGAAAATGTGAAGTAAAAATGCTTAGTAAAAATGAGAATGATCTGAGTTAATGATATAAACAGTATGTATCAAGGTCATGAGAAAGACAGGGTGATGTTTTATTTTAACGAGTTCTCTAAAAAAATAGAAAGTTTATTTCAAGTCAGAATTTAACAGCAGAAAGGACATTTTGGAAATATTTAGGTTTTAGAATGAAGAAATTTTGGTTTTGTCAGGTATTTCCAGCAAAGTTTTCTATCCATTCACTATCCAAACATACAGGTACATTTAAACTCATTAACGTTGCTTTCACGTCTCCATTGATAGGCAGTATTTATCTTTGAGTGACCAACATGTTTCCCTGTTCCTGTTTTAATCTGATTTTATTTTGTTTCTTTTAGAAATTTTCTTCTAATCTAGTTGAGTATGGGAAATGATTTTTTTCAAAATTCATCAATATCTAAATATCTCATTTAGAAGTAGAGCTATCTAGCATACAGTGAATGACAGTACAGCTATATCAGTAGAATACTGTCACTGAGATTGAATTGACCTGTCCCTCAGGATATGCAGGCCATGCTTGTAAATCTACAAAAAATGCTGCAAAAATTTGCCTTTTGGACCTGTCGAAGAAGTTGCAATAATATATGCTTCCATGCTCAGATGATTCAAGCAGTTTTTTATAAAAATATCAAAACAGGATTTATACTTTTGTGAGCACTTTTTTATAGAAAAACAGAAGCAGGATACAATCTCTATGTGCACAGGGACATATCTGGATACAGGAAAACATGGAAAGGTACCAGGAGACAAATTGTGATAAAATTTTCAACAGTATTCCTGATCACAGGTTCAGGAATCAGGAAGCTTTGTACAGATCAGATATAAGAATGCCATGATCTAATGCATTGTAACTTCTTAAAAATATACTGTTTGTTTAAATACCAAGAACTATTGCTCAAATGCTATAAAGAAACTGACAGACCATTTTTTGTACAAGGAGAAAGGAACTTACTTTTCAGCTTGTACGAATGTGATTTTTGCTTGTACAAATTGTCTTGTACAAGTAGCCTTTGGCTCTGACATATGTTGTCAGAACTTTAAATAAGTTCTAAGTTTGAAGTTACTGTATGGAGAGACTGTGTTTAGGGCTTCCTCCCTGTGTTTATGAAAATTGTTTTGACTTATTCTGTAGCAGAAGTCCCCTGTAAGCAAGGACTTTTAGGGATCCACTTTTAAGGAAGGCCCCTGGTTCTACTGAACTATAATCAGAAGGGGACACTGAGTACTTTTTCAGAGGATTTGTGGATTGTGTTGTGGGTTCATGAATACAAAAAAGAAAAAAGAGAAGGATATGTAGGAAGGTCAGCTGCTTTGGCAGTCACAGCAGTCTTTGAAAGCTTATCTTCCAATCAACTTTAAAAATAAAATAAGAGACCATAGGATGATTAAAACTGAGGCAATTTAAAATGTGTAACTGGCCAACAGAGTGCTTAAAAGAGCGTTAAAAAGTATTTTTCCAATCAACAAATGATGAAATCCTCTCTGCTAAGTCACAGTTCATCTGTCCATCATTAAAATGGGTGGTAAATTCTTAGTTGGGACTGTGCAGATTGTGGGTTGAGTAGTTCCGAGACTGGTATTTTAAGAGAAATCTTAAAAGCATATTGATATTTGGACTCAAGAAATGAGCAGCTTTTAGAAAATGTCTGGAAACATCTGTTGGGGTTGATTTACAGTTGACATTTTCTTTCAACTCCATTTGATTCTTCATGAAACATTGACATCTTTTGGTAGACTTCCTAATCTCTCCTGTTCTGTGAGAAGTACTTTATTTCTCCATCGTGGGTATTCATCATCAATAAAATATTTAGAATGAGATACTTCATAATAATAACTCAAAACTTACATGTACAAGCATTTGTTCCCCTAATTCCTTGCGCCAAGAATAAAGTATGCCCAAGAAATCATTAAAAATTATTATGATGGTGATTAATTCTTAAAAACCTTAAAATACATGGAAATATAACATATGAAATATGTGACACTGTTAATTAATTTTTAGGTAAAGGAGACTGAAAAACAGCAAATAAAAAGATATACTTCTGGGTTTTCACTTAAAATACATGGAAATATAACATATGAAATATGTGACACTGTTAATTAATTTTTAGGTAAAGGAGACTGAAAAACAGCAAATAAAAAGATATACTTCTGGGTTTTCACTTTCCTTTTATTGTTACCGAAATTTTTTTCTTTGCAAGAAAATTTTCTAAAACTAGGGTAGTTGTGATTACTGCTGGCTCTCCATGGTGTAAGTTTACCACTCACGTAACTATATGGATTAGAAAATAGGTTGTTCATGCTCTTAGACTCTAAAAATGTACTCTCCCACCACAATTATATTGTATTATATTTATATTGTATTTTATTAATTACTATGATATCATATTACATTAATGTATTTTATTATGTTATATTATATTATATCACATTACAATAGATTTTAACAGAAGAAAAACTAAATCCCATTAAATCTGATTCCAACCCATCTATATATCCATATAATAACACTGGCACTTAGATGGCACTTAGGTGAGTTCTTTTGGTGCAAAACAAAGTTGTATGGTTTTTAAAATCCACAATCCTACTTATGCATCTTGCACCTGTTCCCCAAAACAGGTCCTCATTCTCTGGATGTGGAAAAATTAAAAAAAAAAAAAAAAAATGTTTGCTTACACCCTTCTATATGTCTTTCCTATGTAATACTTAACCCCTTTCAATCAATCCACAAAAGCAATCATCTGACTGAGGAAGGTGTTGAAGGATAACCAACTTCCAACACTTCAGTAAGCAGTCTGAGCCACCTTTCATTACATATCACTTGTGCTTTAGGCATGGCCCTGTTCCACTGCAGTCAAAATAGATTTTACTGTTGCAACAAATGATGGAGGACTGGAGTGGCCAAAAAAACCAACACTAAATTCTAAATAATGACCAAATTTGTGAAGACTGACATCTGTTTGTAATTAGAAAGGGGCAGAATTTATCAAATAAACGAATCCTTAGGTATAGTTCTTCAATTTCTGGTTAGAAGCAAGAGATGCTTAGACTGATTTTGAACTCCTTTTGGAAAGGATTCAAAAAAACAGTTCATAATACAAGCATCTTAGTTTGCTTGGCCAGTAAACAAGCTGGCTATGTCATGAAATGAAATAAAGACATTAAGAACATTTTCATTAGATACGTTAGTAGGTGGATTTGTAATAAACTTTTTCAAGAATACTTGCCTAATTAGATATATTACAATAGCTATAAACAAGAACTTATGCCCATACTACCTTTCATCTCTTAGATATACAGATTCCTTATTAGTGGTTTTATGTTTTGGTGTTTTTTCACTCACTTCTTCTAGTACACGCTTTGAAATCCTTATACATGGAATCAGGGACAGAAGAAAAAAATCCGAACATAGATGTTCTAGTAAGGGATTTCTGAAGAGATAATCAGCAAGGAATCTGCAAAATCTGCAAATACTTCAGAAGAAGTGTTGTATAAGAAATAGAGAAGAGACAAGAAAAGCCAGGAATAGAATAATATATAACCATTGATTAAGATTCAGTGAGGAAGATTCAAAGAAGATCCATAGAAGATCATTTCAATTTGAAAAGACACAAACATTTTTAACTGAAAAACAGAACAAAACCCGTAATTAATAGTAGGAAGAAAGACAGGAAAAGAGTAAGAAAGACTCAACAATGAGGAAAAGATAATCTCATTGAGGAACTTTATTGAGAAGGAAAATTTAAACAGTTTGTTTTATAAGGAATTAACCAAAGGCATAAAGTTTGTGGAATGAAGAGATTACAGCAAGAAGGTGTTTATGTCTGAATTTAGGTGGCAATATTAATGAATTAGTTAGTTCTTCCTATCCACATACAAGAGTCCCAGGCAGACTGTTTCTTGAGGGACATGTACTTGGCATATAGCAGCACAGTGTGAAAATTCTCCATGTAACTCTCCTGTGCAGAGTTGAGTGCTACTGCAGGCACATGGCTTCTGTGATCTAAACGTGCTCATTACTGCATTCTACCTTCAGGACCCGAACAGGGGCCATGGAAACCTAACTCAGGACACTTGCCAGTCAGCACCAGTTAAATATATTCTGAATGCATTTAGGAAGTGATATTAATATATTGTTCCTGAAACTGAGATGTTTTACATGTTTTTCTTTGGGGAATTGGAGAAAATGCTTACAGCTTATGGAGCATCACCTGATCTATGCAGAAGTATGGACATGGGAATTGAAGTTCCTGGGGCCTCAGAATTTTTAAAATGTCCTGTCCATCATTTCAGAGAATAGGGGTGGACCACAGGTTGGCCATAAGTATGTCTTTAGCTTTGAAGATTTATGTAATAAATAACTGAAGGGAAAAACATTCCTCCCTTCTTGGACAGTGACTGTAGTATGACAGGGTAAGAATAAGGTTATCTTCTTTCCACACTGCCAGCTGCAACAAGAGGTAAAATATGCTTGGAGAATCTCTCTTCTCCCATGATGTTCCTGCTTTTATGGCAGAGTTAAAACATCAAGAAAAAGTAATATCAAGCACAGATTATTAAAATTCTGTTCAATTTTGGTGGTGAAACATGCAAAGAGATGCATGTCAAGACTGTGAAAAGGAGACTCTTAAGGAAAACATTCTTTCATTTTACACAGTGAAGTAATAATTGCTGAAAATTCAGGTAGATTACAGTTAGACAATCCTGACATACTACATTCATATTAGACTCTACTATGCCTTTACACAACAGTCATATTATTGCAATGAATCTTGCATCCTGAAGGTCATGTTTGTAAAAAATATATAAAGATTTAATGTAAAAGCAACTTGACAACAAATGTTCCTAAATGTGAACTGCTTAAAAATGATTGATTATTTAAGATTTATGTATAGACATAGAAAAGCAATGAATCATCATTTCTTGAGGGGAAATTATATTTGCAAATAAATTTAATCTTTAAGACAAACCAGAATATTATCTGTAATCTTTCCCAGCTGTCTGTCAGTTTTTTGTCTGTTAATTCTCAAACAACTCAGAAATAATAGATTAGATTTTTTTTTATATATACAATGGAAGATATCTACATAAATAACCATTGAAGAAATAAAACAGTGGTAGGAAAAACTGAAATGACTGTATCAAATTCTGTGGGTGTTATAGTGATATCATTTACAGGAGTATTCATAAATAAAAAATATCTGCCCTCCTCTTACTTCCCTTTCAGGCAGGAGTAGTCATAAACTGGTAAAGCCATTTTCTGTAAGAGTGCAAAAATGACAAGAGCCCATTTTTGAAGAAAATAATGCTAGTTTGCTCTTTCCCAAATACGAATTTTACAAGCTCAGCTGGGTAGGCAATGTTGCATACATTATTTTTCATCTTCTGGAATGGTTATCGGAAAAGTATTGTTTGCAGTATAGTGATTTTTACTGCAACCACAGCAAAAAAAGTATATATTTTAAATGAAGCTCAATAAAAGTTCAGTTGGAGAAAAGAAGCAAGTTTGAGAAATGTAATTGCAATGGAAGTTCGGTACCTAGGAACTTTTCAATACAGGACTGGCTTCCTAAAGTGCCTATCTGCATCATAAAATGGCTGAATACATCCATAAATATGTACTCAGTAGTAAGTCTCTTTCAGTGCAAGGAAGAAATTAAGATTTATAGGGGGGAGTTTTATTAGGAAATTGATACCTTTGCTTCACCCAAATTAGTTATCTATATAAGTATCAACAACCAAAATTTAGATCCAAATTATGCAAAAGCTTATATTTTTGCTGCTAAAATTCCCCATGAAGTAAAGGACTGTTTCTGGGCTGCTCAAAATTACTCAGCCTTTGACAGGACTTCCCTCTTCTGATAGACTACTTGGAAACTGTCCATCCTTTTGGTATATAGCACTCCGGAGAGGGCTCATTGTCTCTTTACAATAAATACTTACTAGGCTACAGAATAGGTGAAAGGTAAAACTTGTCTTGAATAATTGTGTAATGATCTGGAATATGTTGGCTTTTTTTCTTATTTCAGTTAAAATTTATGTGAAGCATTTACTTGAGCAAAGAGTGGAATAAGAATGCTACTCCCGTGGAAATGTGGTCATTGTTGAAAGCATAGTTACATTCTCTCTCTCTCTCACAGAGAGCTCAATAACAGAGTCCTTTATTAGGCAGATATTTCAAAAAAAAAAAAAAAAAAGAAAAAAGTTTTGTCAATTTAAAAACAGTAACTTCAGCCAATGTGCTGACCTTTGTGTCACCCTATGAGGTGTCAGACCTCTTAAGTCTCTCCTACAAGAGAGGATGAGATTTCCTCTGTAACTCCTCTTTCCATAACACTCTGTATTCTCTAAGTCATTAGTATATTCTGCATTTAGAGTGTTATGTTAAAATAACTTGGCAAATCAGACACAGCCACTTTAATGAAGAAGTACCTCTGAGAGAAATCATCCAGCAAGAATTGGAGGCAGGTGCTAGTGCTGTGTGGTTCCTGAGGGGTGACGAGGAGAGCTTTTAAATCAGAGATGGGCCTAGAATTAGAAGAGGTTACTGCGGGAAAAAGAGAGGAAAGGAAGGGAAGGGAAAGGGGAGGGCAAGGCAAGGCAAGGCAAGGCAAGGCAAGGCAAGGCAAGGCAAGGCAAGGCAAGGCAAGGCAAGGCAAGGCAAGGCAAGAGTCTTAGGGTTAATGGTCATTTTCAAGAACAAAGGCTCTGTCAACAAATGGAATTTGAGCAATGGTTCCTGTCCTAGAGGAAAGCTTTACAATTTGCTTTCTCCACAACCTGTAAAAGAGTAGAAAAGTTATTCTTCTCAAAAAGAAATGAGAATCTGAGGGACTTTAGAACTTTAAACTCTTAAACACTATGAAAAAGATAGAAAAATGTGAACTGGAATGAGCAAACTAGTGCTGAGTACTTCAAAGATGGCAGGATGCAGATGTAAATTTAATTAGGAAATTAGGACAGAGCACTTAAGAGAGTTTTATAGTGCAACAGAAGATATTGGGATGATACTCATTTTCAGGCCTAATAGCAGTGTGGAGATACAGCATTAGTCTACCTATTGAAGTAGAAGTGAGTAGTCTAAATATCCTGAATATAGCCAGGCTCCTAGCAGAGGAAGGAACTGGATAAGCATAGGGCTATAAACTTATGTAAGTCAACCTGCATGAGCTACACTGAGTCACATTAGTAGGGGTCCATCAATAAGTATTACAGAAGGCACAAATTCCTGTCCCTCATCACCAGTAGAATCGATCAGGCAAACTATGAAATATTTAGAACTTATATCTATTTTTCTCCTAAATTGGCTTTTTAATCTATCTAAGTCCTATTGTTCAGGGAATTTTTTTCTCTTAGTATTTTCTTCTAAAGATACCTTATCCCTTCAGGATACTTGTTCTTTATATATTTGCCACATTCTGGCAGCTATAGGAGGAACAGTTCCTATCCTGTTGTAGGACTGATTCTTTCTACTGAAGTCAACTCAAATTTGACTCCAAAGAGAACAAGATCTGGACCTATTTGTGGCTTATGTGAGCTACAGAGCAGGGAAAATTCAGTATCCTGGTAACACAGGAATTTACTTTGTCTCTTCCTACTGAAACATCTAAAATCTTTTTCAGAAGCCCTGCCAGGCTGCTGAAATGTCATCAAAATGTATGCCAGATGGTCATATTCTCAAGAGGATTTCCCCAAACATGCCAACCTCAGGGAGCCAGGACCCTTATGTCCTGCACTTCACAGTCAAAGAGGATTTGGTTAGGGGGATCTAAATATCAACATCTGTCCCTACAGCGGACAGATGAATAATGTGAATAATGTACTAAATGTCTTATACATGCCCTACAGAGGTGAGTGAAAAAATGAATCACATAGAAATAACTGAAGAGGATGAAGATTTAGTAATAATGTTTCTGGATAGAAAAATCTTAAAACCTAAACCTAGATGTAACTGAAAGTTGACAATAAGAATGTATTTATGTTTCTGGTCAAACCCAGCTGTATTATTTTTTTTTTTTCAGGAATTTTATGCAGAATCATAACATTCTGAGTGTATGAAATCTGTAATTTGTGAAGTAGAGAAACTGGTTATACTGAGCTTAGTGTAATATGAGAGTCTAAATTAATAGAATTATTCAGCAACTGGCTCAGGCACCTATGTGAACAAATGTCCAGAGTATACACCACAGTCTTCCCACAGAATTATGCAGTTTCCCATGTCGCATATGCAATATATTATTCAGACTTTTTTTCAAGGTCATATTTCACAGTAACAGTGGTTAACCATGTGAGATCAGTATATCTGCAAACTGTGTGGCAAAAAGCAATGGAATATTTAATTAGCATAAATCTGCATGTATGCCAGTTAATAGTGCCAAGGCCTGAGCATCAATTCTTCAGTGTAGAGAAAACAACAATTTGTAATCCTCTCCTGCTCCTGAGGCAAACTATGAATTGAATTATAGCACACTTCTCCTCTTGAGATGTTTCTATATTTGCAGTTTTATTCTTGATCTGGTCATTGTGCCCCTTACCAAAGGCAAAGCACTGCCAGCTATTTTCCTGTTGATGCATTGTAGAATAAGAAAATACAGCAGCAGAGATTTCCTCACCCTAGTCCCTGTGGAAATAAGAGGGAGCACCTGAACCAACATATTTCAGAAGCTTTCTCTTCTTTCCCCTCACTTTTACATCTTTTAAGAAGTGGGTGGGTGACACCTTGCCTTGCCCTGGCCAGGGAGCCTCAGGAGAGTTTTAAGCACATACCGCAGTTTGTAGTGGTTCCCAGAAGGTGAAATAATCCTAGAAAAGGATTCTCAGTTCAAAAGAAAAATTCTTATAGACAAGTGGAGGTTATTCCGCTAGGTCTGAATCATTGTTGCATTAAAAAAAGACCAGAATAGTACAGAAGATATCATTATATAGCTAATTCTTGTCTGTCCTCTGAAGACAGATAAGTGGTAGAAAAATCTCAAGCTATTTTTATTGGAAGAGGCTCTGTATTAATTTCACTAATGGTTTGTAGATGATCTCAGCTAATTTATCACTCAGCTGCTCATCCTAGAGCTACTAAAAATGTCTGTGAACAAGTGAAAGATCACTAGGACTGGAGTTTTCAGTCGTGCTGCTCTGTTCATCTTTCAATTCTACTTTAAATCCAAGCATTGCAGGAAAAAAATCACAGAAGCTAGAAATGATACTAGAATTGGTACATTTGCAAATGGGACTAGGGCAAACAGTAACATCTTAAATCAGGTTACCAGGACTCAAATATCTTTAACACACATGGATTCAAATGTTTCACATATTTCAAGAGTTTGAGACTAAAGGATAACAGAACTAAGAGCAGTAAACAACATAGGCTTAGAAAGAAGAAATCAAAGTGTATTTTATTTCAAAAGATTTCCAAAATTAAAGAACACAAAGAATACGGTGTCATATGCATAGACTTTAGTGAAATTTAACCACACCTCTCTCATTTCTTTCATAGATAAGTAAATTTAAATGGGTTAGTATAGCTGCCTTATCATATGGTTTTAAAATCAGCTGGGTGGCCATGAAGAGAGAGGTGATAGCTAGTACAATATCAAAGTCATTGGAAAGGGTCATGGATCAGTGTCAAGCAAACATCTTCACCTAGAAAAATAAACTGACTACATTTAATTGATTAAAGATAATTCTGTTGCAGAGCGTGCTGTTTAAATATTACCTCTTGCTGTTAGTTTCACTGAAGAACTGGTAGAGAAAGAGATTTAGGAGCAAGCTAAAATCCCATGATTAAGCCTACAGGGATTGTGCCTCACTATGGAACATCAAATGATGTTTGGTGTAATAAAGCAATTTGATATATAATAGGAAACATGAAGTCTCTAAGTTGGTGGGTGGGGGAAAAGCTATCACAAAGAGTGGTTTTGCAGTGAATGGCAGCAATATGTTTTAGTTAAAACCCATATCCAACCAGTATAGTAAAGTAGTCTCCATGGGACAGTTTTTTATTTAACAGAGCCACATGACGGAAGTTCTGATGAAAAAGCAACACTTGGCAGTTAATATTGATTAGCTTTAGCATGCGATCTTGGTTATCCACATAAGATAGTACACACTAAGTGAAAAAGAGCAACTCTCCCTTCTCCTTCAGTTCTGACTGCAAGACTCAACTGACACTAAAAAGAACCAAAGCTAACAATGACATCATAAAAGCAAGAAACGTATACACTATAGTTATGTACCTACCTCAAATTAACTTTCATTTAAAGTTGTCTGATTCTTTTTTTAATTGTGAGTAAAATTTAATTTAGACTTCATTTTCTTGAAGTTGGGATGGGAAATATTATGGAAAATCTGTTACTGAAGGTCACTGTCATTCAGAATTTACTCCATTTTTCCTTCATAAATATGTCAGTCTGGCTCCTAAAGAGGCATCTTGGAAAAGGTGGCTTCCAGATACACCAATTCTACATCCACACAGGGACTTAACAGAGAGTCTAACCACAAAAAAAGTTTGCTCAGGACAGGTCAGTGCCTGTCAATGTACAAAGCTGTGTAAAAAGCACAGTAGTGTTTCAGCACTGCACTGAGCTCTGACTTGTTTAGCCTGTGTGGGGCTCAGCATGGGCTCCCACAGGGACTCTGAAGCCCAGTACCAGGTTTCTTACGTTCATGGCTAATTCATTGGCTTTGAGCATGCCTTTAGGAACCTTTCATATAGGATTATTAATACATTTACTTTTTCTTTTTTTTCCTGAGAATTACAATCTACATTTACAAAGTCATCTTGATATGAAAGACGTGTCTGTATGATCCTGAAATTTTTTTTAAACATGTTCCTAAACCCATGTAAGGTGGGACCTAGAATTCTATTATCTGTATGTACAGACACAAAAAATTAGATCTGTCCTGAGCACAGGTCAGGTGATTAGACAAAAGTAAATCTCCATTCAGGACAACACACCTAGTTGTATGCTTCAGACCCACGTATTCCATAAACACTCAGATTGCCTACCTTCAAATGAAATAATTAATGAATGAATTATTGTCTAAATTTTTCAAGAAACACTGCCTTTTCTAGGTTGCCTTGCCTACTTGCCCGTCTTTGTAAAAATTTTATAAAGATTATAAATTTGTTGTGGTTTAACCCAGCAGGCAGCTAAACACCACACAGCCATTCACTTATTCTCCCACCACTGCAGTGGGATGGGGGAGCGAATCAGGAAAAAAAAAGTACAATTCATGGGTTGAGGTAAAGATGAAGAAAATTAACTTTATCCCAGACAAAAACAGGGCAAATTTTTTTTATGTTATTTTTATTTTTAATACATGGAGGAGATGAGAAAATATTCTGGCAGCCTTAGATTTCTTACTTGAATGCGCCTATTAAAACTATTGTCTTTGGTAAAGTTTTTTTCAGGTAATTAATTATATAAATTATTTAGATTAGTGGAATATATTTAATCTTACATGACACTATTTCATACTGACTTTTGGTGAAATACTGCTCTATGTATAGATTAAGACTGGAAATGAAGTGGTGTCTTACTTGCATTTTTTTTGGGGGGGTTGGTTTTGAAGTGGGGGAGGTTGAAGGTTATATGGAAGTATGCATTTAACTTACTGATATCTGTCATGTAAAAATACTTTTTATTTGCTAAAATACAAAGATGCAACATAAATAAAGCAGACTATTTTCAAACTTCTTTTAACCCTTTTAGTCATAAACATAACTTTTTCTGAAGTGTATTGTGACAGCCTTATTTTACAGCTATCTTGCAGATTTTTAATTATGCTAATTTAGTACTTATTATCAAAATAATTATTATCTAAACATAAATGTATTCTGAGGGATGAAAAGTAATCTTTGTCTTCTAGTTGTAGGGGAAAATCAAAGTCATTGCATACTTCATTAAACATTTTGCTAATCTGCAGAATTCATTAAAAATACCTTTTTTAATAGATGGGTAATTCATCAATGCAAAATTTTGAATGAAGGCCATTTTGTTAAGTTACTTCCTCTTGGATGTTTCGCTGGTATGCTTAATCAGTCAATAGGCCCTTCTAATGTGTTTTTAACTACTTTCTAAATTGACTTGAGAATAGGGATGAGTGTTTAGATATTCTGGTGGGTATTGGCATTTTGTGTTTTTTCACAGGTTTTATTTTAATACACAGTGAACCATTGGTTGTTTTAGTATACTGATCTCATACAGTATATTTTAAAGTGTTATGTCATCATTCTGTATTACATTAAAAAGGAAATGTAAATTTCTCCAGGAAAAGGATCACCAATGAGTTCCAGTGGGATGCATTCTAATCTTGCTGCAGTGATGCAAAACTTACAACTTATACTCAAGAGGAGGAAAATCCATGGAAAATAGATTTATTCTAAATATTTGCATGATGTTTCAATTTGCAATTGACTTTAAAATGTTATGCCCAATAGGAATTAAATCCTATAAGCTATCTGAAATATAGAGACATTTTTAAAAAGATTGTATTGTTACATTTAATGATCCTGCTATGGTTGGTTAATAACTTGCTTTTACAAGAAGCTGTTCAAGGAGGTTTCTCTAGTAATCTATTTTTAATTGGGAATTTGTTTCTTCTAATTTCTCAGATTATTTAGTTTAGTAAGTGTTTCGTAGGATTAATAGCATGCTTTTGCAGATAAAAACTGAAATGGCATCACAATATATTTAAAACATTTGGGCTCCAGAACTCTAATTGCTCATTTGAAAGAAAAGAATATTCAGTTAGCTGACCTCCTTTTTGAATTCTGTTGCTAAAATAATTGGTTCCAACATAGCGACTTATCTTATTTCTTCTTAATATTGTACATAAGACAAGGCAATCTCTCTATCAAGATGAGGTTTTTTTCCTGTGAAGTACAATCATACGTTTTTATTTCTGGGGACCATGAACAATGTTAAATATAGATATTTTGGTATCTGAGTAAAAACATATTTGCATGCAGTACTTTGTGTTCATCTCTTAACAGTTCTCATACTAAGAAAAAACAGCACGTAGTACAAGAAAAAGATATATTTGGTTTTATGCATGTGTTTCCAATATATTTGGTTGTATGCATGTGTTTCCTGAAAAAGGCATTGTATGCAAACTCTTTTTACCACAACCTTTTCTATTTTGCTGTTCTCTTTCCTCTCTTCCAGCACAAGAACTCAATTTTCCTATATTTTGTTTATTTGCATAGCCTATGTACAAAAAGAAGTATTTAAAGGTCGAAGTGACTTTGGTTGCTTCCTTTCTTTTTCTTTTTTCTTTTGACATTTGCATGATTCTTTTTTGTTTTCTGGTTTCCACCAGGACCAGAAAAAGAATATTGAACTAGCAGAAGAAAATCAATTAAGGTTGTCCAAACACCTTACATTTCCACTATGAATATTCATGTGAATAAAAAATAGAATCTGCTTAGGATGTGATTGTGACTCTTTTGTCTTCAGTTTCTGTGACCATTCTAGCAAGTGAGTTGCTGGCAAAAATAGTTACAGAAAGTATACATTTTAATGTTTCTGGCCAAATATTTTCTGAGAGAAAATTAGGGAATTTTAGATTGGTAACAGACATTCACATTGAAAACATGACTCTAGAGTAACTTACATTGAGGATAGTTTACCCCAGTTTAGGTTCATAACTTTAGATGCAATCTTTTGAGGGCTCTTCCACCTTTCTTCTCAAAAACAGAAATAAGTTGGGACAAATTAAATTCAGGAATTACAAGCTGAAGTATTCATTGAGTAAGGTTGAAATCAAATATTTAATTGATCCAGAATGAAACTGGTCCAGATTATTTATCTATTCAACTGTTTTTTGCTTTAATATAATTATAGTGTTTTAGACCCTGACTGAGATGACAATGTATTGGGAAAACACATGCTAAGCTTTGAGATAAGACTTTTCTTCACAGCAATGCAGGCCCCCAAAAAGCCTGAGATTTTTTGAGGTATGTCCTAATGGTTAAGTAATAAGAAACAGAGACCTATCATTGTGGAGTTCATCCAGCTGACAAAAAGCAGTCTGTGCTGGTCACTTGTCTATGTCAGGAAACATTTAATGTCCCCAGAGATGTCCTTCTTGAACTACTGAAAGGGTAACCTCAGACTACAACACCACTGGATAAGTGCTGCAGCTAATTCTGGATCCAAAGGAAATGCCAGAGTGTCAAAAGGAAGCTCATTCCTGTGACACATGGCATTCATCTTCTGGTAAACTTTGGGTTTAGATATGAGAGAATATCAGAAATTATTAGACTTTCTAATAGTTTTGAAAACCTCTGGTGACAAAAATGTTTGGTATAAACCTTAAGTTTATATAGAATCCTTCACAAGAAAGGTAGGTATTTTTTCACTACATGCTGTCTTTTTAGAAACATGGATATTTGAATTTATATTGTGAATTGTTCCTGCCATGTAAATTTATGAGATGTTCATAAATTTAATTTTTTTTTTTTCAGACAGCTTTTGACCTGTTTTAGCAGGTTTTTCCTTAGGGATAGCACATCCATTTCATGTTCAATAGTCTGACACTTTCCTCATCAAACTGTCATTTTTTTAGAGAAGACAAAAAACAAACCATCTTCCTGAAAGCAGAATGCAAACTAACCAGTAAAACAATAATGCTGGTTTGAAAAATGAGGCAAAGTGGGTTTGTCATTCAACTAGCTGCAATACGGTTTTGAACTTTCACAAAGAGAAAACATTTAACTGGAAGGAGCATGTATCTGCTTAACCAAAATTATTTTGCCACAAGAAAGTTTCTGCCACTTGGAATTCAAATCTCCCTCTCTAAAGAAGAAATAGATATTCTTAATTAATATGTTTTTACTAAGAAATTGCTGAAATGCACACTCTAGTTATCTTACATTAGAAAATCACCATTTCCCACATTTCCTTCAATCTCCCAATTTCACATGATTTTAGAATTAATTTAGTTGACATTGTTTTTCTGAAAGAGTAAAGAGAATATAAGTGAAAAGTTCAGTTATGTTTCTCAAAGTCAATGAAAAATTTGAAGATTCAGAATAAAACATTCCTTAGGATGTTGAAATAGCAGGACTAACCTCTTCTTTATGGGACTCTTTCACCAAGTTTTTTTGTTTGAAGTGATGTATTTATTATTTTATACTGCTGCACATGCCAGAACAAACAGCAGACAAAACAATAATGGCAATTGGGAACGGCAGGAGAACCATAAGACAAAAAGATGTTTGTAACTGGATCAGGCTGAATAGTCAGATAAGATAATTAAATCCATTTGAACTTTGTATGAATTTAAACCAAAATGTAACTGAAATTTCATTAACATTTATATGCCTTTCAATAATGAGAAATATGTGTAATAGCTAATCTTTAATTTTATCAATAAAAGGAGCCGAACAATGTTAAACATTATTCCACTCTGGGTGGAAGAGGAAGTTTGGATCTAAAGACTGGATCTCAAGTTTAGTGATCAAGTTTACTATCAATTAAGATAGCAAATATGTTCCATATTTAAACTGATTTTAAAGATTTTACCCCATAAGAGCCTGCTTTTCAAGGGCCAAACTGCAATCAGTTTACTTATGTAAGCAGATAAGAAAGGATATAAAAATTAAACTGAAGTTTTCCCCCATTTACATTAATAGGACTTCGGGTTGCTTCGTATTCACAGATAATTTTGAACACAAAATGGAGAAAATAAACTAACAGGCATGGAATGAGCAATAATTCAGTGACTAATTCCTTCTAAATGGTGTTTAATAAAACCTAAGGTTTTTAAAAAATACCAATCATAATTAATGTTCTGAGTATGTAGAATCTTACTGTATAATACAAAACCAAACCAAAACAAAAAAAATCCTTCAGGAGCAGAATAGAAATCTTGACAGCCAGACAGGTATGACAGCCAATCGCTCCTCATTGCTTAAAATTAGTTAAGCAACTAATTATTCTGAATGAAAAATATCTCTTGCTGTTGGCTCTTAAATATGATATGTATGTCCAAAGGATAATTACAGAAGAAACACTGTACCTGTAGGAGCATGGCTTTCTGCTTTTCAAATAATTGCTAAAGTGAAATGGAAGAGAAGAAATTTGTGTAGGCACAATGAATGGTTTGATTCTGTCACAAACCCTTATTTACATGTGCACTTGTGTGAACGGGTAAGGTCTGTGCGAAGGAGAGCTTGCAAGACTGGCTTCTGTAACGGGCTTCTCAATATGTCAGAGTGCTTGAATGACTGAGCTGTCATGAGGGTGCCTGTAACTCCTGTTCATATTAGAGATTTATGTTGTGTGTCCAACAACCAATAGGTCCCTTATGGTTCTGGCCTGACCTCAGATTTTAGAAAGCAGTGACCATGTTTTGTAAAGAGGCTGTACTCCAGCTTTTCAATAGCATTAATTTTACCCCATTGTAGCAGCACCCTGAGGAGGGTCCATCAGCTTTCAGATGTTGCTCTGTTCCAGTGTCCTGCTCTCATAATATGCACACTGAATTATTATCTTTTCTGATACACAACTTTGCAGCTAGATTGCAGTATTTTCTTTTGTAACTCAAATTTTTAAACAGAAACAGCAGTGAGCTTATGACTTCCTGTTCCAAGTGCAGCATTGTTTGTGCATGGTTGAGATACTTATTCACTGCAATAGATGTGGTAGGTCAATATTGCCTCTCTGTGACATGGCATTATTATGTATCTTGCAGGCCTTGTGGGAAGGTGCTGAAGTACTCACAGGTAGGCCCTATTAACCAACTAAACTTTTGCATTTAATTTACCTTTATTTTTCACTTCCCATGTAAAATATGAGATTTTGTTTGTGTTTGATCATTTATTTTTAACTAGCCTGAGGGTCAAATAATAAGACAGCTGTTTCTCAGCCACCTAAATAAATTACCTTGTCCTGCATAGAAACAACTTCAGCTCTATCCTATTCAAACCAATTTCTGTAGCAGGCCTTGGAACAAAATCTCTTGACATCCAAGTGCAGGTTTCAACCCAATCAGGTCAAGTTTGGTTGTTCCAGAGGGAATTGACTGGAGTGTGGATGACAGGGAGACAAGCCACCAGAAGAATAACAGAGTTATAAACTGATGTTGTGGATCCACTTAGGTCAACAAATCTGCCTTTTGAGAGTTTGCAGATAATTTAAAAATACTCCTCCATTCTGAATCTACATTCATGCAGCCCCTTGTGGAAAGGTCCATGGCGCTATGCCATGTTAAAAAGTCCTCTTAGACTGGAATTGGACTGGCTTCCACTCAAGCTGGGCAAAAGAGCAGAAATAGCACGGTACTTATTAGTGTAGATGTGAACCTTTGTAGCAGTTAACTGTTTACTCCAAAATAGGGAGGACTCTGGAGAATTCTCAAAAAATAGGGATGCTTTTTTTAGAGATGAGATTTTTTTGAAATTAAATTGTTAATGGTTGGTAACACTTTCCTCTCAAAACTACAGCCTAACAGAAAGAAAATTAAACTAGGAAAAATAGTGAAGTATACTTCAATAAGATTAGGCACTGTTTTTGGTTTATAACTGGGAAGGCCAGCTCAATCAAATACCTTTCTTTCACTCACTTCTTTCAAAAGTTCTAGGCTGTAAGTAATATTCATGCAAATAAGTTTTGCAATTAAAACACCACCTAGTTTGAATCTCCCTTTTTATCAGTGATTTGCTGTGATAGTAAGCACTTTGATATTAATATTTCTTTATGTCCTCCATGGTTCTATATGTAGAAGGGTACAGGTACAAAGTTGCCAGCAGATTTCTCAAATAGGCATTTCATCACTCAGTGAGGTCTTTCATACTTTGACTATTAACCCACAGGGAATCCTTCAGTAGAAGACGACTAATTAATAGGATGGATTTTCTTCACTTGGTTGCTTGTTTCATTTTGCTGACATTTCTAAATGATAAAAGGCAAATTATTTCAGTTCAAATGAAAGAGATACTTTGCTTGACCAAAAACAGAACAACAACAAAAAAAATTTCTGAATTTAGATAATTGTAATTTTTTAAAAAAGGAAATTCTAAGTGAAATATAAACCAAATGTATTCTAACGTGCTTTACAATGACTGATAACTGTTAAATAGATTGCAGTTGCATGGTTCAACTGCTCATAAATTTCTTTAAAAGGTTCTCTTAAGACAGTTTAGAAATAGTCAAATTTAAAAAGATACTGTCTTATGTCTGCAAATTGCATCCCTCAAACTGCTACTTAATATTAAAGAAGATTTACAGCCCATTCTGGACTGATGAGGTAGGAGACAGTACTTTCTTAGTCTGAAATTGTTTTCCTTTCTTTTCTCCTGCTTGCCTAATTGTACCAGAATATAGCTAGGCATTTAGTTTCATGGTGCACCTTTTCTAAAATGCAATATCCTTTACTCCAGACTTGGGGAACTTTGGAGAATGTCTGTGGAGAGTTAAATCCTGGAACTTCTCCTTTCAAATGCTTAACCAAAGAAACCATCTCATGGACAATTACTTTGTTTCTGAAGAAAATCTTCACTACAAAGCCAGGTTTTTAACTTCCTCTTTATTTTTATACCCTATATGTTAAGGTCCATCTCATCCTGCTCAGGTCTCTCCATTACAAGTCTGAGATTGCTGTCGTAGTTAACGTGTAGCACATTCCATTGCTGTTCTAATGAAAATAAGAGAAAAGCATTCTGGACTTAGGTTTGGGGTTTTTTTTCTTCTTTTTTTTTTCTTAGAACTGTGTAATAAATTGTATACAATGGCACCATGGTTGTATGGTTTTATGATGTCAGTATTCATGCAAGTCACTTAGAAGGAAAAAATACTTATTCTCTGGATTATATTAAATTTAGCTTGGAGTATACATATCTCTACATCTATCTATATCTATATCTAAAATCTATTGGGGTTTTTTTTCTTCTTTTTTTTTTCTTAGAACTGTGTAATAAATTGTATACAATGGCACCATGGTTGTATGGTTTTATGATGTCAGTATTCATGCAAGTCACTTAGAAGGAAAAAATACTTATTCTCTGGATTATATTAAATTTAGCTTGGAGTATACATATCTCTACATCTATCTATATCTATATCTAAAATATATATCTAAAATCTACAGATAATTTCATATATGCATATATTGGGTTTGTCTGTCTGCTTTTAGAAATAAAACAAATGGTAGCACAGAAATCAAGAAAAAAGACCAATCAAATCAGAAATTAGCATTGTGGGGTGACGGTTGCAAAGAAAATCTGCACCACCTTCCCTCTCTAGGGGAGCTATACATCTCTAGAGGGTAACTGTAGTGATTCCCCATTGACCAAAAGAATGAGAAGAATTCAGACAAACAAAGACCCTGAAGTTCAACATTAGGATTTGTTCATACTTTGTATGCAGCTGATACAACACTGTGCATGTAAGATGCCAAATTCATTTATTTCACCACCCTCCTTAGCTAGACAACATACCAGATATAACCTAGTATATAGTAGTGTCTTCACTTACAAAGTGTTTTTTATGGCCCTTAAATGGAAAGAGATTATATGGCTTTCTGAGGCCAGTAATTGTCATAAAAAATTGCAGGTGTGGGAGATAACTTGCATTACTAAGAATATAAAGACATTAGATGAACGTGTTCATTTTGAGACAGCTTTGATTTACTCAGAGAATACTCATTAGTGCCAGTGAACATATCTCAATTGCCTTTTTCAACCACCTGACCTGCATTTTATGAGGGAGCTACTAACATTGCCAGAGCACATATTGCAAATATATATATATATATATACACACGCAAAGGAGGAAAAGTGGAATTTTATATTCAAATGATCTGTCACCCTCACCCCCAATATTCAGTTTTAACAAATCTTCATGAAGGCAAATTATGGATATCTTCTAGAATATTTTCTCTGAATTGTTCAATTGTCTCATCTGGGATGTTTTTCAGAGCACATAAATTAAATCAGTTTTTGATTTTTTAGGTCAAATAATTCTGCTTTTACATGGCAAGCAATGTAGAGATCAACCTTTTATGAAGGACTTATTATCCAGTCTCTTTGGTTACCAGATCAATAAACAGTAAAAAGTAATATGACAGAGAAGTTCTATAAAACTAGTTGTCTACCCAACAGGGCTTTTATATTTCTGACATTTTAATAGATCACCATCCAGAGCATTCAGAATCAATTGCACTCTACATATTGCAGAGCTCTTAAAATAGCTACTACATTTCTACACCACTGATTTGCAGTTAACAGTCTCAGAACCCAGGCCTCAAAAAACCCACACCCCCTCTTTCTATCAACCTCATTTGCAACCTCCTTTTGCCTATCCTTATAAGACCAGCTAAAAATTTAATAGTTTTTCTCCTGAACAAGTATGTTACCAATTTCATTAACCAACTTACACTTTAATTTACGCTGCCATGTTTACTTTGTTTATATTTTACATTGCTTTTCACTTATCTAGGGATTTATATTATTTTCTCAACTAGTAGAATTACTTTTGTAGAAGCAAAAACATGAAACAATTTCAATTAATCTATTTGAATTTAATGACTTTTTTGCACTTTTTTTAAGCACTCAGAACTTTTAAGAAGTGAAATCTAGCCACTGAGCTGATAAAAATCTATTATTTATACTGTTTTATCTGTGACTCCCATACTCATCTCCTTTCTTTGTAGGTTCTGAACATGCAACAGTAGTACCGTTCCAAGATATACTACTGTTCACATGTTTTAAGTATTTTTCATTCAGAGTTTCAAGATTTTTATAAAAGGAGTGGACGTCCTCTGGAATTCAATAATACACTCACGAAAGAAATAAAATTTTTGTTTATTGTGGCACTCATTTGGTAGCATCATTGCTTACAGAATCATGGTTAACATTGACAAAAATGAAACACTGTGAACAAACACACAACTCAGGAACAGCAATACTGATACAACAGATAACTGCTGTAATAGGTAACAGCTGTAACTAATGTTGAATTCAAAGAACCAAAATGAAGTGTTCTCTAGACTACAGTTGAAGCTAAGGATATTTTTCCAATAATTTTAATTGAATAACCATTATGATACATAAAAAAGGAAGGTCATTGAGGCTACTTCATTCCCTTTGTTTAAATTTTTTTCCTAACTTCCAAAATGCTAGATCATTATGCATTTCCTCAAAGAGTGTGTAGGAAAAGAAGAAAAGGTTTTATTATAGGGTATCTGGAGAAGAAAGCACTGTTTGGTAGAATTTCACATTTCTCAGGTAGAGTCCCTCTTTTGTAAAATCACATTTATGTATTATATTTAGATTTTTTTATGAATGATGCCACATGAGAAAAAAAGATACTAGATATATGATAAGTTGAGAAATCAGATCTGTAGCAAAAGCAATCATCAGCAGGAATATAATGTAGTTGGTATACACTAAAGCATTACATAGCACTTGTGAAAACTGCATTATCTTGGGTTCTTTATAGGAATGAATACTCAGCTCATTGTGCTCTTCTGGAGAGATGGTGACATCTGTATATACATATATATCATGAATGGCATGTGATATTGTTTTGATTATGTATAAACTTACTAAATAAGGACCAATCTAGGACAGTACTAGGACTACCTACTACATAGGTAGCTGACCCTCAGTGATTTTTCCTGTAGTGGTCTAAAGTTCCCTGTATAAACAGCGTAGGACAATGAAACAGCTGCCTTGAATGCATCTGCCATCTGGAAAAACTTTTAAGTTTTATTAGTGTCTGTGACTGGTGTAGAAGACTGGGATCAAAACACAATTTATTTTGATATTTAGTTTCTCATTTTTCAGAGCTGTGCACCAGCTGGCAGAATCATAGCTAAAGCTTTCAGACCACGATGGAAACATTATTCACTTGTTGGGGCTCAACATGTGTTTCCTTCACTTCAACATCTTTTACTGAAAGGTACCCAAAGAGATTCTTTACTTGTTCCATGAGGCCCACCTAGAGTATTTGCTGAGAGTATTAATCATTAAGTCAGCAGTGGATTTAATGGTGGTTTTAATAAAATTTGGGTTTAACACTGTACATTAATGGGATTTAGAAAATATAATGCTGGCGTTAGGAGGAATCCTTATGCCATACTTTTAATGCAAGACATACTCTTCAGTCACAGCAAGTCAGACTTTAGTAGTGGTGATTTTTTATTAGCCATGTGTCTTCACCCGTAAAATCTTTGATTCCAGTTTGTTTGACTCTATTCTTTGACTTTTCAGACCTTTAAATTTTGGAATATTCACTAAAACACAACAGAATTCTATCTGAATATTCTGTATTGGAATAAATAAATAATTAAGAAAAATTCTGACAAGACTTCAAGACAAGTAAAACCTACCTTTACCCTTGGATAGCTTTAAGACATACACTTTTTAAAAGAAATATGCACTATTTTCTTCCCCTTACATTATGCAGATATCTGTGAACAGGCAATCATACATCTGTACTATCATGGCAGAATGCAGTGATTATTCAAGTCCTACATATTTGGCTTGGTTTGATTTTATTTACTCTAGCTCAGTTCCTCACTAATTTCAGCTAGCCCATATTAACTCATATTATTGGTTTTAATATTAAAGTTTTTGCTTTGTTATTTCATCACAGGGGAAAAATACAGTATACATTTTAGAGCCACAAAAGCTACAGTTTTTCTCCATGTAAGCCCTTTCTCTACCTATTTGAAAGCATGAAATTGTTTTCTTTTAAATATTGGACATATCCATCTATATGGATAGTTTTCCTATGATTTTTCCACTTGGATGACAGAATTGCTATTCAGAAATGCCAGACCAGCAACACTAAACACTAAAGATATCATTTAATATTAAGAATTATCTCTTCTCTCCATCCTAGTGAGTCATTACTACTGATCACTGAAGTCTGTAAAATATTGCTGCACAACTCTGACCTTCAGTCTCTGATTTTTTTCTTTTATGACTGTTCCTGTAATAAACTAAGCATCTTTGGTTACTTATAAAGTCTCACAATTCCAATAACACTGCAGGAATAGAACTCAGGAAGAGATTAAACAAAATCAGTAGTTACCTCAACATTTGATTTTTTGACTACTTCAGAAGCTACATGGCCAGCAGTAACAAGAAATTTAGTTAGGCTATCTATTTTCAAACAACAAAAAATTCTGTCTTCCTTTCTTTCTGTTTAAAGAACCATTTGCCTTTGTCAACATTTAAAATAAAACACTTCAGAAAACTAGAACAAATTAAAAGTACTGTACCTTTAATGTATACCACATGTAACATATGTTAATATATGGGTTTGCAGAAAAAAATATTTAGAGGTCTGAGGAATATTTTTGTACACTGGTCTTAAATTACTTTGTATTGAACAAAAAAGCTCTGGCAATGTCTTCCAGTATAATTCCACAAAGATTACTTAATTATACTGCGAGAGCACTGGAGGGCAAAGCCTAACCTAATGTATATCCCATGGGTTTTGTTATTCACTGAGTGGCTATTTGTTTATTCCCAATATTTTCCTCTAAGTCCCTCATTAATTATCCTTAAGCTTCCAAGTTGAAGCTGAGATGCAAAAGTGTTATATCATCTCATGTTCCTCTTTGCCTAAGGGGCACTGAAATTTTAATACTGGATACAGTGCCCCAAGGCTATATTCTTGCATTATTATGCACATTATACAATATTGCTAAAGCATATAATGAACCATGTTAAACTGCAACCAAATATTTAAATAAATGTATTTCAATGGGTAATGGTATTGCTACAATGTTTGCTTAGTTCGCAAATCTATTGATTAAATAAACTCATTAATTTAATTAAACTATGTGATGGATACTTTCATTCCAAAACAGTTTTCTTTAAAAATTGTAGGGATTGGACCATAAAATCTTTCTAGTTTCAGGAAAAGTTCCATAGAAATCAATATAAACATCTGTTAAGTAGAATTTTCAGCAGCTTTTAAATGAAAGAAAAAAATTATCAGGAATATATTCTTGCACTTATTATATTTCATTAAAAAACACAAAATAATATGACTCAAGAACAGTTGCTATAGTTAGAGAGGAGATGATATTTACTTATGTAGATATATACACACTGAAAATATGTTCATGGTGTCATGTCACTGCAACTTAAAATATCTGAATTAATATATAACTCAAGCACAGGAGGAAAAATTGCTGTAACCTGCTGACAGCATGGCGGACAAACCAGAATGATATGATTCCCTCCCTCTCTTTTCTTCTCCAGATTGTTCTGTCATTTTATCCTGAAAGTTTTTTAGTGCTTGGAAACTCTCTCTCTTCTAAAAACTGTTGCCACAAGATGAGATGAGACCTTATCCAGTACATGAGAAGGCGTTTCTAATCAAGCATCGTCTGCAAAAATCTCATGTTTCGAATTTATTTTCTACCAGTGGCCCAAGATAACTTGAGTTTGATGCCCTTCAAATCTGCTGCATTTGCCATTTCATTATTTTTTTTTCCTTCTGAAAAAGTTTAGAATTTCATGATGTCCTTTGTGTCGTCACTTTTACAGTAATATTGTCCAAACTGCTTCCAGTGCCTCACATGTAAATAAAAAATTTAAAGGTGTATTCTAGGGTATAGTCAGATGATTGCAGTGAGTTCAGTTGGACAGACTTAAAGCATTAGGAACCCCTCAGGTAGACTACTGCTTCCTCATCTGAATTTCAATAACTGTGTTATTATTGAAGTAATGCAGCCCAATAAGACCAAAAAAGTGAATATGGGCCAAAACAATGTGCACACTATGGGTTTTTTCTGCTAGCTGACTCTTGTCCCGTACTGAGGACTGGTTACCTGTTAGCAGTTGGAGCATATTAGATGTATCCCTGAGTACATCTTTCTGGGTTTTTTCATCCTAAATTAGTCTACTTCATGCTTTCCAAGAACACTTTGCAACGTGAACCAAAACATACCAAAGTGAAGCCATAAGGACGTTCTTCCCTCCCCCACCTGTTTCCCCTCTCCCCCTCTCTCCCTCTTACCAGCTGCTGTAAGAAGCAGGATAAAAATACTTCTATGCTGGGAGCAGGTATAATTTCCAGATCTATTAATCTACTGTATTTATTGCCACTGCATCCTTTCTGCTGTACACTGCCTAGCATGAAAACTAGGTCTGCTTCACTTTCACTTAATGTACTTGCTGACATAGTGCTGTGCCAGAAAGACAGATGTGACTGCCACTAAACTAGTATCTGATGAGATAAATAGTTTTGTGGCATGTAAAGCCAGAGTGGCAGTAAAACCTACGCAATGGCTCTACTTTCTTATCAGCTAGAGGAATATATATAACTCAGAGTTGTAGGGATTCTGTCCCAAGCTGTTTCCAAAAGTAAACTGCGTTAACAGTTGAAGACTCTGTGATTGAAATGCAGAATGTTTTCTGTTATTTAATATGATGGGATGGACTGCAATTTTTATCCTTTCCTAGGTGATAACTACAAATGCAGCAATTCAAATAAGAGGCAGGAGGTCAATAACTTCCTAAATGGCTACTGAGTTTTGACTATATATGGTAGCCCACCTGCCTCGTCCTGAAAAGAAAATGAGTTGGGGTAACGCAGCTTGGGAATTTCAGTAATAATCAGCATCAGTGGAAATTATAAATACTCAAAGCCATTCACATAAAATGTCTTTCACTTACTCCTTGGGTGCTGTATAGTGTAATCAGACCTTTAAAGAGAACATTTCCTCCCACTGTGAAAGTCTTTTTTTTATAGTGTAATAAGGATTGTAGGGGTCCATTTGGGAAAACATAGTTATCTTGGGAGATGATTCACAATTTATTTCACCTTGCCTGGAGGCTTTCTTCTTAATAAGTTTTCAGCCGTCATGTTTTAGAAGTTAATAAAAATAGAGGAAAACTTTCTCTATTTTGGAAAACTGCAGTTTATGGCCACCTGGCAGTCTAGCATAGAATAAGGGAGTGGTGGAGACAAAAGGCAAGGATAGACACAGTTCTACCCATGGTTCCAAAATTTACTGCCATCTGCCTTTCTTACTGGCAAGAAAAGCTCAGAAAATTCTAATACTTCTTCATGGTCGTAGCCTTCTGAAATTGATAACAGTCTAGTTTAAACATTGTTGATGAGATCTTCTTGAACTGCCATTTTGGGAGCTGTAGTTTGACACATAGGAAATTCTTTGAGAAACAAAATGAGGGGGGAGATTTTAGATTTTGGATAACTTGTTAGTTATCAACCAGTGTAAAGTTTTTAAGAACACTATAAGTAACTCAGGAGTTTAATTCTTAAACTAGAAGTTTTTAAACCATGTATCTTCTTGGATTTGCACTTATTTTCCTTTGTTTTTCTTGTCCACCTCTCAGATTAAAAACTGTTAACTACAGGCATTTACAGTAGTTAATACTACACTATCCCATTTTTTTTGCTTATGAAATCTTCCAGATTTTAATTTTTCAGTGGTTCTTGCTCCAAAAGTTCTGCTATAGGGTCATTCAAGTAGTCTCATGACTTTTAGCCTAAATATACAGCCATTACTGCATGGACCAAGAATTCATGCACTCAGATGCTGGGTGGTTATTTTCCTGTCTTGAAATTCCTGAGTCATAGCTAAGCCTTATAATAATTAAGGCTATTTAGAAGTAATGATGATGTGAACTCTTTGACTATGTCCTCTTGTTGTAGGGCAAATGCAGTTACCCTATCACAGAGAGAATTTATCCTGACAGGGACAGTAGAGGTTAAATGTACTGTGAGCTTCAAACTAATCATATGGACTATGCCTTTTCTTAAGAAATAGCAATTATGAAATTCTCAAAGATTGTTCCCCAGAAGACATGGATCCACCATTTAATGTCTCAAGCATAAAGATGAAAGATCTGATGAAATCTCATGAATTATTATGTAGATTCTATTGATTCGAGTCTGTGAAAAATAGTGAGGGACAAAAGAGGAAGGGGACATGACAGAATTTATTACAAAAAACAAAGAAAAAAAAAGGCTATGCTCAGAGTCATTATCTATCCTGCAAATCTCAGAGATGCTGCTTTCTAGAATGCACAAACAATATGCACACACACAAACAAAAAGAGAAGCAATAGAGATTGTTTCTATTTTGTTGGAATAATTTTTAATATCGACTCAAGGTAAAAAACTGCTGCAGCTCCTTCTGCTCTTAAGACCTATGGAAATATCTATCCATATTTGTTCTCTATCACTTCACCCTACTCTTCTGCTAGCTCTTGCACATATTGGTAAATTCTAGGGTGTACATCTTACCTTTATTTTTAATCTCCTCCAGATGCACCTGTTCAATGTTGATGAATTCAGCAAACTCTGCCTGGAGCACATCCAGTACTAAAGGTGTAATTCCCTGAAGCTATTGCTTATCCCAAAGACTTCTGAGAAAGCTTCAAGAAGAGTATGTCTGGATGTCAGAGAACTCTAAGGAGAATTATTCCAAGGATAATCTGTGTCTATCTGGAAGTTGTAGGTTAGTGAAGCAAGCATCTACTGGCTGGAGGCCTCATTCCTTGAAATCCATGTGTCCATGAAAGCAGTCCTACCTGTGTGCTTAGAAACAACTTGAGACTTGAAGAATACCCTGTCAGGCAAAACAGATGAGAATAGATTAAAGTCATGCTGCTTATGGTCTTGTTAACTGTCCAGTAACAAATTGTACTTTCTTGGGGCATGGTTAAGCAAAAGCGAAAGTAAGCCAATTGCAAGGATTGTTAAGAGAAGAAGGGAACAGAAAAAAGGGAAGAGTATCACTTTGCAGCAGACTGTGAAGCTGATTGGCCTCCCCTAGCAAATAACTATTTCTTTATGAACTGTCTTTTGCTGACTACCCAGTATCAAACTTTACCTCTCCAATGTCATATTTGAGAAAGTGAAGACCAAGTCAACAAAGACACAGTTTACATTTCAGAGTGGTAGGAGACAACTCTTGAGACAGTAAGGTGAAGGTGAGGTAGATGCTTGAATACTCCCATAAACATAACACTTTGAGCCTTAAAGATACACAGAAGAAGCTGGAGTGCTGCATCCAACTCTGGAGTCCTCACTACTAGAAAGACGTGGACCTGTTGAAGCAGGTCCAGAGGATGGCCACACTAAGGATCAGAGGGATGGAACACTTCTCCTATGAGGACAGACTGAGGGAGCTGGGGTTGATTAGGCCGGAGAAGAGAAGGCTCCAGGGAGACTTTACTGCAGCTTTTTCAATACTTAAAGGGGGTTTATAAGAAATATAGGGACAGACATATTAGTAGGGCCTGTAGCTATAGGACAAGGGGTAATGGTTTTAAACTAAAAGAGGGTAGATTCAGATTAGATATAAGGAAGAATTCTTTTTATGATGAGGGTGGTGAAACAGTGGAACAGGTTCCCCAGAGAGGCAGTAGATGCCCCATGCCTGGAAACATTCAAGGTCAGGTTGGACGGGGCTCTGAGCAACCTGATCTAGTTGAAGATGTCCCTGCCCACAGCAGGGAGGTTGGACTAGATGACCTTTAAAGATCCCTTCCAACCCAAACCATTCTATCATTCTATGATTCAAGTATATTTTATGTTATCGGGGTCTGATTTAGAAATACACCTGATTGGTTCTTATCTTGGTTGCTCTTACCCGCTAAAGATGGGAGACAATGAGTAATACTCGTCTATTTATGTGAGAGGATTGCATGGGTTCTCCACCCATATTTACTCCTTTGCCTTTTCCGCTGACTCAAGATGTCTTTGGGATGAGAAGCTATGAGCTCAGGGGAGACCTCATTGCTCTCTACAACTACCTGAAAGGAGGTTGTAACGAGGTTGGTGTCAGTCTCTTTTCCCAAGTAACAAGTGATAGGACGAGAGGAAATGGCCTCAAGTTGTGCCAGGGGAGGTTTAGATTGGATATTAGGAAAAATGTATTCACTCAAAGGGTTATTAAGCATTGGAACAGGCTTCCCAGGGAAGTGGTTGAGTCACCATCCCTGGAGGTATTTAAAAGACATGTAGATGTGGCACTTAGGGACATGGTTTAGTGGTGGACTTGGCAGTGTGTGCTGGTTTTGGCTAGGGTAGAGTTAATTTTCTTCATAGTAGCTAGTATGGGGCTATGTTTTGGATTTGTGCTGGAAACAGTGTTGATAATTCAGGGTTGCTTTAGTTATTGCTGAGCAGTGCTTACACAGAGTCAAGGCCTTTTCTGTTCCTCATGCCACCCCACCAACAAGTAGGCTGGGAGTGCACAAAAAGATGAGAGGGGACACAGCTGGGACAGCTGACCCCAACTGATGAAAGAGATATTCAATACCACATGACATCATGCTTGGCAAGAAAACTAAGGAGTAGCTTGGCAGGGGGAGCGCTGCTCAGGGACTGGCTGGGCATCGGTCAGTTGGTGGTGAGCAATTGTTTTCATTTGCATCGCTTGTCTTTCTTGGGTTTTATTTCTTTCTATTTGTTATTTTCCTTTTCATTACATCATCATAATCATTATTATTACTATTATTATTATTATTATATTTTTATTTCAGTTATTAAACTGTTCTTATCTCAACACACGAATTTTCTCACTTTTACCCTTCCAATTCTCTTCCCCTAATCCTGTTGCAGAGAAGGGGAGTGAGCGAGCGGCTGTGTGGTGCTTAGTTGCCAGCTGGGGTTAAACCATGACAGTCCTTTTTGGCGCTTGAACAGGGACTCGAAGGGTTTGAGATAATAGCAGATTTACCAGAGTGTATTAGAAGGGGTTTATATCTGTTAATAATTGCCGGTCACAATATTGATTCATCTGTTCTTGATATTAGTTTATCTGATCTGTGCCATGCTCTGTTTTTTGCTGTAAATGTTGGTGTTGGCTTTTGCAGTTTGTTGTGCTCTATAGTGATTAGTAATGTTTTGCCTGGAAGATTTGTTACGAAAACACTGACCTTGAGCTTAATCTGGTATTTGGGCTCTGTACTGAAGCCATTACTGTACTTCGGGTACCCTCTCATGGAGACAATTAACAATTATACTTCTTCCTCTGAGAGGTTTTTTGTGGAGGAAATACAGAATGGCACCTTCACTACCTTCTTCTGTAATGTTTTCTCCCTAGTTACAATAACTTCCCAGTATCTTGAACATCCTTGCGTAGTTAAATTACTTCTATTGGTATTTCTTAGGAATATTACTTTCGTTTTGTCTAAGGTTAATAAGCAATTTAGGAATTAACCATTAAACCATGACACAGTCATGTGGTTAGACTCAATCCAACCACAAAGCTAAGTCTTTTAGGTTTTTTCCAACCTTAGGTCTTTTCCAATCTAAATGATTCTATAATTCTATGATTCCATGATTCTATGATTCTATGAAAATGTGGACTTAAACTTTTCAGCTGTTGATTTGAGTGTTTTCATGCTTCATGAAAAAGGACTGCTGTCCTTTTATCATGTTCTCACAGGAACTTTCAGGAAATATGAAGATCTTCATTTTTAACACTAAGCCTTGGTCTTTGCTTAGACTGACAAGCATGTTGTACTGTGATTCCCCCACCCCCCACCCCCCAATATATTTATGACAACTCTATAGCATTTTAAGCCTTCTTCTTTTGTTAGTTGGAATGGTAGAAGTGTGAACATAAGTCAATAGGGAGAAGAACAGGAGGTAGAGAGAAGAGGATAAGACCATTGGTTCCATATGGAGGCTAGTGGAAGAGTGGCTGCTAAGTGACTGTTTCAGAGCTGTATATATTAGCTGGAGGCATAAAGGCAAATGGGCATCTGTGATTAGCTGATTGGAACAGGAATCAAGTTGGCTATGAGAATATCAGAGGGTAGGCAGTCAGGTATTGCATCCTGTTTACTGTAAGGGCACATGCTTACCTTGTGTGAAATCACACTCCATCAAGATGATGTTCAGTCGTTGAGTGGTTGTATAGCCGATTTAACTTAGGAGCTGTTAAAAGCTTATTGAGTACATTAATGTGACTACAGCATTTATCTGTTTTAAGAATTCCAAGAGTCTTCATGAGCACTGGAAAACCACAAACAGAAATTTCATAAACTTTCTATGCCAAAAGCAGAAAAATAAAGAATGTAAGATGTCATACATTTACTGTTATGAGAGATACTGTATTTTAACTTATGGCTTTATTAATATGTATGCTTATTTTTATTGACACATGCATTTTTGTTACTGAAGAGGAGATTCCCATTTTGAAATAACCATGTAATAAGATAGCTAATATACTTTTCACTTATGTTTTTTTGTTTAATCACTTGTGTTTTTTTGTATAATGAAGACAACATAATAAAGTGTTTATTTTTTCTTTTCCTTTTTTTTTTGACTACTGTAATTTACATTACTGATTTTGGTTTGTTTCCTTCATAGTCATACTGTATCTGTTTATTTTTGAAAACTTCAATTTGCAACATTACTACATTGATATTTATGACAAACTCGTGATATTTTACAACCTCTTCCAGAAACAGTTAAATTATATCCATCAGACCTTTTTCTTTATTAGTTATGTTATTTTATGATGTGCTGGTTTCAGTTGGGATAGAGTTAATTTTCTTCCTAGTAGCTGGTACAGTGCTGTGTTTTGGATTTAGGGTGGAACAAAGTTGATAACACACCGATGTTTTAGTTGTTGCTAGGCAGTGCTTACACTAGTCAAGGACTTTTCAGTTTCCTGTGCTCTACCGACTGAGAAGGCTGGAGGTGCACAAGGAGCTGGGAGGGGGCACAGCCAGGACAGCTGACCCAAACTGGCCAAAGGGATATTCCATACCATGTGGCGTCATGCCCAGTATATAAACTGGGGGAAAGCTGGCCGGGGGGGACACCACTGCTCGGGGACTGGCTGGGTGTCGGTCGGCGGGTGGTGAGCAATTGCATTATGCATCATTTGTTTTGTATATTCTTTTATCATTATTATTATT
>NW_008795885.1:6210438-6211517 GCF_000699145.1 Aptenodytes forsteri | reverse complement strand
TATGATAAAATTATTGGTCATGAGACTAATCTGGTATTTGTACTCAGCATTGCCATCATCTCCATACCTCAGGAGCCACCTCTCAGAAAATATTAATTACACTCTTTATCTTTTCTCCTTAGAGAGCCAATCTATGGGAGACACAGGGGGGGATACTTTCCCCTGCTCCTTCACTCTCCCTTTCTCCTTCAGGCTAGTTACAACAGCTCTTGACAATTTTGAATATCCTTGGGATGTTCAAACCAGCATGTTTCTATTGTTATGTCTCCTGAATGTGGTTCAGGTCTTGTTTAGGGTTAAACAACTATTTAAGAATACCATCCAGAGATCTAGCCCCGCGACAAGCACTGTGGCTACTCAAACCCCCACAACAGGCACTGCAGCTACTCCAACCCCGGCAATAGGCACTGCACTGAACCAGAGAACCAACCCATGCTGGTATCAGTCTCTCCTATACATAAGAAGAAATACACAAGAAAATCAGCTCTTTTAAAAAGCGATGAAGATGAACCAGAGCCATCATGAGAACAGGAGGAGGAAGAGGCAGAACCCATAAATGAGATAGTAACCACCTGATCCCTATCCCTGAGTGAGCTGCGAGATATGCGAAAAGATTTCAGCCGTCATCCAGGCAAGTACATGGTCACCTGGCTGCTCTGATACAGGGATAATGGGGCCAGTAGCCTGGAATTAGAGGGTACAGAAGCCAAGCAGCTGGGATCCCTTTCCAGGGAAGGGAACATTGACAAAGTGATTGGAAAAGGGGCACAAGCCCTCAGCTTCTGGAGGCAACTCTTGTCAGGCGTGAAGGAAAGGTATCCCTTCAAGGAAGATGTTATATGTCACCCAGGCAAATGGATCACCATGGAGAAGGGTATCCAGTACCTGAGGGAATTAGCCATGCTGGAGGTCGTTTATGATGACCTGAACAATGACCAGTTATCTAAAGATCCAGATGAAGTCAGGAGCACGTGACCCATGTGACCCAAGGTGCAAGTTTGTACAGAGTGCACCATTGTTGCATGCCAACTCATTGGCAGTAATGACCTGGAAAGACGGAGAAGGACAAATGGTGGATG
>NW_008795885.1:6193511-6206976 GCF_000699145.1 Aptenodytes forsteri | reverse complement strand
TGGCCCTGCCCAGTCAGAACTTTTATGTACTGTAGAAGGGGATAAAGTCCCTGTAGTGCACATAAAAAATATGCTGCGGAAGACAGTTTGGGTTATTCCTGCCTCTGGCAAAGGCAAATCTATCCATGGGATTGCTTTTGCTCAAGGACCTGGGTGCATTTGGTGGGCGATGTGAGGGGATGGGGAAGTCCAATGTGTACTTCAAGGGGTTTTGATTTTGGGTGAGAATAGCCAATGAATTAAATTGTATGATGCAAATTGCTATATAATACTGTATATCATCACTTCTGTGGTGGCTATATGCCATATCAACAGTATTACAGTAAGAATCACCTAGATTAATGAAGAATGAACTTTGATGAAACTGAGCAAGTGCTGCAATAGAACCGGACAAGCTCAGCAATAATAGAACAAAAACTGGCTTCAGCATACAACAATCCAACAACACACACCATCTCTCCTGCCTTGTGACAGATAGAACCCAAACTCATGGACTAAATGAACTCAACGAACATTTTATAGGGATGGTCCATAGAGTAAGGGAATGATATCTGTGTGTATATATCAAAAGGCAGGAAAAGGGGTGGTGATTAACTGAGGTGTGTTGCAAAGTGTGGGACCTGGGCATTTACACAGATGGTAAGGAATAAGGGGTGGACACTGCCCTGGTTTCAGCTGGGATAGAGTTAATTTTCTTCCTAGTAGCTGGTATAGTGCTGATGCCCTGCCAGCGAGAAGCTGGGAGGGGGCACAGCCAGGACAGCTGACCCAAACTGGCCAAAGGGATATTCCATACCATGTGACGTCATGCTCAGTATATAAACTGGGGGGAGTTGGCCAGGGGGTGGTGATCACTGCTCGGGAACTGGCTGGGCATCGGTCGACGGGTGATGAGCAATTGCATTGTGTATCACTTATTTTGTAGATTCTTTTATCATTATTGTTATTATTATTATTTCCCTTCCTTTTCTGTCCTATTAAACTGCCTTTATCTCAAGCCATGGATTTTACTTTTTTTTTCCCGATTGTCTCCCCCATCCCACTGGGAGCAGAGGAGTGAGTGAATGGCTGTGTGGTGTTTAGCTGCCTACCAGGACTTGGTTTTTACTTTCTTGATCCTTGAGGCAACACTCACCAGTTGTATAACTTCACTAAATAAGAATAATAATTTAGTGTGCACAAAACCCAAGTGTATTGGATAGGACTTCATGGATACAGAAGACCTAGTTTCTGATGGAATGAAAATAGAGGATATTGTAACTTGTTCAATTTGAATTTCACATTGTAGAATTACTGCATGATATGTGTTAATCCTTTTGACACATTTTCTGCACAAATTTCAAGGGCTTTTTCTTTCATACAGAAGTCCCAATCTGGCCTTGAGTGTCTCATGCAGGGTCACATGCAATTCCTTTTACTGTTGAGGAATTAGGACTCTTCAAAATTTTTATATTAAAGCCATGGATAGAAGAAGTCAAACAGATTCACACAAAAGAGAAATCACATTTCATATAAAAAATATCTTACAGACTACTGTAACTCATTGTCTGGTGTGTAAACTGAAGGTATTCCAGTAGACAGAGAATGAGAGAGGTCTCAATAGCCAAGTAGAAAATAATTCATGATTGTAAAATATGATGTAGTTTTACAAAGAAGTTATAGATGCCTTCTAGAATTCATAATTGTTTCATATTTTTACAGTAATTCTGCAATCATCTATGGCCTTACCAGTTTATTCCCAGTTTAAAGCCACTGAAAAGTGCAATTACACTGATATAAAAATTGATACATTGTGTTGGCTATTTAGGAATATTTACTAAGAATATTTTATAGAGAATATGTGATATGAAAAAGGATAGGTTTTGCATTATCTTTAATTCATAACACCACAATCAGGAAAAAATGCAGATGATTTGACTCTTTGAACTTAAAGAATTAGATTTTCATTAGAAATTAACACCATAATGTATAGCAAATTCAAGTCAAAGAATATTAGAATTTAAGAATACAGCATTAATGAATTTTAAAATCTCAAGAGGGTAAGCACTTAAAGAAAAATACACAAGGGTTTTAAGGGTTTATTTCATTATTTTTCACTCTGGAAAAGCTGAGTTGAAAGAATGTAAAATGCCTTGGGTGATTTTGATAGAATTTCTATAATGCATGGCAAATGTACTGAGGAGAAGTGGTAAATATTTAAGAAATGCTTTAACAGACTGCAATTGAAATCCATTCCTGTTTAAATTTAAACAGCAAAAAGGTCGGAAAAGGCCAACATGATTAAGTAAGGCGATATAAAGAGCAGTTCAAGCAAGAAGTGAAGAGTGTTAAAAATATATACACATGGCATAGTAAAGAACGGGGTCTACAAAAAATATGCAGAAGTAAGTTAAACTGATAACTGCAGGAATAAAATGAAATACTGAAAGCTGAATTACACATAATGCTGAAATGAACAAACGGTCCTTCAAATACAGTGGTGATAAAGAGCTGAGAAAAAGGAAAATTGGCCTACTAAGAAAATTACAGGATAATTTTGAGATAGGAAATGTGAGATTAATCAGTAATCTTATTTTTAGCTTGGTTTCCTGAGGAATATGTTTCACATGACCATTTTGTCTATCAGTGCTCTTCAGTAATTTTTGAAGAATTAACTGTTTCAGCCATATTTGACAGTGGGAGGTCTTTTAAAATGCCTGCATTTTTTGTATTACTTAGTAACTGTTGCTGCCGAAAAGGAAAGGTTATGATATGCACTACAGACAAGTGTCTGGTTTAACCGGCTGCTTGGTGAGCCTACATGTACACTGGTTACTCTGCAGTCAGACTCAACCTTTCATGAGCCATTTCTTGCCAGCCCGGAGACAGAGGAAAGAGCTGACAGCATTTTGGAAAACAGCTGGGGTACAGGCAGGAGTTGGGAGTACTGCAGCAGAATAGGAAGCAGGTCATGGTGAGGGAGTGTATAGAACATATGTATGGTATGCAGGAGCAGATGGTGGGAGGTGGTGGCATCAGAGAGTTCAGCCTGGTTCCTCGTCAGAGGTTGGTGTTAGGAACTAGAGAGACTATCCTGCATTGAGGGAAGGGAAGAATTAACTCCCTTAAAGTCTCCCTCCTGTTCTGCCTACATGTTCTGAAAACTGAGTAGAAGATCTGAGACGCTGGATCATATCATGCTTGATTTGTGGTTGCTGTGCATGGGTGAGAGCAAAATTTGGTTCTGTGCTGTATACTCGGACAAAAGGCAAAGTTAATCATATACACATGGAGAGGTTTTCTGAACAGACTCTTTTTTAATTGTCTTTGGTGTCACATATTCTTCAGAAGAAATACAAAGCAAATAACATCCATCACAAGGTGTGACTGTAACTCCAGACCACCTGCTTCTGACCCTGACAGATCAACACCAAGCTGTGTAGATTTGTAGCTTCCTGTGTAGCTGGAGGAAGTTGTACCCAGATGCATTGTGTTTCTCCAATTCATTTTTATTTTTCCACACTGCTTAAAATCTGCTTAATTCCTAACACTTTTATTTCTAGCTGAATAACTCATAGGAAGAAAAGTGACAACAGGACTTGAAAGGCCATAATAGAGAGGGAAAAAACAAACAAACAAACACAACAAAGCTGTGTTCTAGAACTGCTTTAATGCATTGTTTGTATTTCTTCTCTGATATGAAAGCTTGATTAATTGAAACCTTTGCATTTCATTTCTATGCTTCACGTAGGGTAACAGAGGACCAAATCTTACAGAAGTTTGCATTAATTTCATCAATGGGATATAAATGAGAACAGGATTAAATCTCCATCTAGCATCCAGTATTCCGCTGCTACCATTTTGTCATACTTGTACTTTAGTGGAAACTGGTTATTCCAGGTCATCAAATCTAGCTTCTCTTATTTGAGGTAACAACATCCTATAACCACTTCCAAAAACTAATCAAGCTAACACCTTACTGTATAAGGTGTTAGCACATTGGACTCATTACATTTATTAAAAGTCTATTCCAGGAACCATGTTTCTGGTGACTGGACACCTTCTAATATCCAGTCTAAACTTATTGAGGGATAGCTTATGTCTATTTGGTCTTGCACCAACATTGTCCTTTATGTAAGTATTTTTTCTTCCTTTCATTCAACAGGTCCAACAAGTCAATCCCTTGCCTTTTTTTTGTTGTAAAAGTGCCTTTACAGTGCCTTAAACATATCAGCAGGCTTCATCTTCATCTGTTCTTGTTTCAATTCATAGTTTAACAAGATACCCTGTATTTCAGATGATTTTGTAGAATCATTGAGTCATAGAATAGCCCAGTTTGGAAAGGACCTCGAAAGTTCATCTGATCCCACTTGTTGTAGGAAAGGGAGGCTAGATGAGATTATCTAGCACCCTGTCCAACTGCATCTTGATAACCTCCAGCAATGGGGACTCTACCACATCCCTAGGGAGAGAGTTCCAGTGACTGATTGTTCTTATCGTAAAAAATTTATTTCTTGTGTTGAGATGAAACATCTCCCTTTCTCATCAGTGCTCAGGGATGCTTCTTTTTTTCTACTGGAAGTTTCTTGTTTGTACTCTCATGGAAACATCGTATCTTAATTATCATGTGGTTAGGATTTTTTCACTTCCAATCATATCCAGTTGAGGAGCTGTCACTTTTTAGATAAAATTCTTATTAGTACTTTCTAGACAAATTGCTTTAAATTTGTGGCACTATATGCCACCCCATATCTGTAATCTCTTGGTCATCAAAGTTATTCACCTTTTCTCTCATACCATCTGTATTAACAGATATGTCTCAATTTTGTTCCATGACAAACTGAATTGCCTTGCTGCTTTATTTTGTCCAGATTCATTAATGAAAATGCTACACAGGATCACGTTCTAGACGGGTTGTTGTAAAACTCTTCTACTGATGTGCATTGAGGTCTTCCAAAGGTCTCTAAACAGCAATGCAAGTAACCATTTACTCATATGAGCATAACTGCTCACATCCATTTGATGTGGTTTAGTAAATATTATCTTCATTTTACAGATGAAAAGAAACAGAACAGTTAAGTGACAGCTTCGAGGCCAGACATAATCTGAAGTAGGAACTGGTATCAAATTCTGACTGATTTGTACCAAATTCAGACAGACACAAATCCATATAACCTTTTATCATTTGGGAAATAAGTGCATTCTAGAGGATGGATTTATTTTGTATATATTTACCATTTTTAATTCAAGCAGGATTTCAGATTACACTTCCTTCAGCAGTAGGACATGCTGAAGCGCTCCAATTACTCTACTTAAGAGAGCTTGAGCCTGATTTTTGTTTAAGTCAAGTCAGAAATTACTGCACTCAAAAATTCAGTGCTGTTCACAGAACAATGGCATTTAATGTGATGGCATTCACATTTCTTTCTGAGGAACTTGGTCTAAAAATGGTTTGTTTTTCTGAATTTAAGTTTCAATAGTACAACATAATGTATACTTAATGAAAATCCCAAATTGTCAAAATTACTATTTGGAAGATTAATCACTATAAACTGTGATAAATACATTCACAGGACTGCATGCTATTATTTCCAAAGCATTCAAACTGTAAGTACAATGATTTAAATGTCTTTACAAAAGAACAACTAAATTCATGTTTCGTTTAATAATCCAATAAACCTAAAAAAATCATTCACAGGTCTGCAAGGTAAATTTTGAAACAGCCTTAAAGAACTGACTGTTATTAATTGGTATGGTACTTTTTCTTACATTTCAGCATTTATGATGCAATGGCAGACTGTGCACGAACAAGTTGAGTACGTATCAGATCAGTTTTGTTTTATTTATTTATTTTACTGAGCTCTGTTCTGTACAACTCTCTAGAGAAAAAATCATATAAAATGATGAGCTATGCAGAACAAGATTTTGTATATTTCCCTTGTTTAATTTTCCAGCAAAATGTATGAAAAGCCGCAACTCTAATATTTTCTTGAGTTGCTGAAAGAGAAAACCAACAAATCCTGCTTCTTACATAACCAGTTTGCAGTTTGTTTGTTTGTGTAATGAAAATGCCTCCCTTTTTCTTTTTGGTAATTAGTCTGGTTGTATCTTTTTAGGAATGTATAAAACTTTGGTTGCATAGTTTGCATATCCTACGTTTTAAATTTCTCTTAATAGTTCCCTGTTTTGCAAAAGTTTAAGATAAAGCTTTTTAACAGCCATCTGTTTCTTTTGCTCAAACTTTTCTGTTACATGAGATGAATGCTATCCCTGTTGCCTTAAATAACAGCTTCAAAAATTTACATTCAGTTTAGTCCCAGTTTTCAATTTCCTATAAGCTGACAAATAGAGTTCTGTGTCTTTTTTTTTCTTTAATTATTTTTTGAGGTGTACCATTTAGGCCTTCATAACGGAATGGTAAATTTAGGCAGCACCTTTTCAGAAGGTGATGAGATTTGTACTAATAAGCTTGTCATTTCACTCAATCTACCCCCCAGATCAAAATCCTATGCAAGTAAGAGTTATACTTACACCCGCTTGTCCGTGAATGATAAATATGCAGTTTAAACCACAGAAAAAAATCTGAGTGCCCAGTTGTCTTTGACTTCATGCTGACCAGCTGTGGTAGATTTTCACTTGCGCACATAGCCTATGACATTCCTCTTCACCGACAATGCTTAGCTCCTATAACACATTCTGTCAGGCTGCGTATAATGTAGATTTTACATTGTACATGAAACTTGCCATAGTTTTAACACAGCATATTAAATGACACTGTATGAAAGTGACTTTGTTCATCTAGGTAGAGAAGCGTTTTAACATTCTCCCTTAAACACATTGTTAATATACAATATTTATATTAGACTCATTCTAATAGCCTGATGAAATAGTTTAATTAAATGACCTTCATTTTCTGGACTGTAAGAACAAAAACAACCTGTTAGGGAAAAGAACCCAGCATAGTAAAAATCAGCTGTTTCTTTTACATTTCCATATTGCTTGTTACTGTTCAAATTTATTATACAGTTTTCCATTTCTTTCAACACAGGAGGTAGTTATATGTATTTTCTCAATTTTTAATCATTTTCTAGTCCTGCTTAGATGTACCAGATCTAATTCTTTCAGTCTGATGCATTTTTAATTCAATTGGATTTGACTCAAAGGAGCATATGAATGGTCCAAATCAGTCACACCAAAGGTTATCTAGTCTTTATGCTTTTCAGACATATAAATTTATATCTCATTTCAGGCAAGTTGTTAAGGAATCAATGCTCAAGGAAGAGCAAGGAAAGGCTGTAGGATATTTCACCCAAGTACTTTCCTAGTCTCATGTAAATCAAGTATGTTTTAATGTGACTATTTAAATGCCAGTAATATTACATTTGATTTACCTGTATATAAATAAGAGCTTCAAGATGACTGATTATTGTAATTTTTCTAATGTAAGATGTTTTGAGCCATAACCTTCTAACTTTCTGTGATGAGTGGTTCCTGTTTTTCTCTTATATCATCTTTGAGCATCTTGTTATAATAGCTCTTAAAATCTGAAAACACCCTTGTAGTATAATATTCAAACCTCTCTTGGAAAATAGCAACAATTTTTCTATGAAGTTGAAAAAACTGAAAATTTCTTTTGACAAAATTAAAAAGCAGTGTGGAATAAGAATGTTTAGATTTGTCAGAACTTTAATGATGAAGCTAACTAACTAATTTGCTGATTTTATATATGATATACCTTTTTTTATAGCTTCAGGTGCATTTGTTCCAGAAGCCTGGAAAGCCCTTTCCCAGTCAATAGGTTGCATAACCATCTCAAAAGGAGAAACATCATGCTTCTCTTATGCTACATTGCATTTAGACTTATTATTTCATATTTCACTATATGAAATTGCATTTCAATCTATGGTGGCAATCATCTAAGAACTGAATCACAAATAATAGTTTATACTATGTCATATTTTTTTTTATCTTGAATGATTTTAAAGAGCTGAAGCAACACTACAGTACCTGGACTGCCTCTTAAAATGAAAAACAAAACAAACAAAAAAACCCACCAAATCTGCCCCCCTGCCAAGAAAATAAACAAAAAACCCCTTAGCTATGCCTTTTCTGTGCTAAAGTAGAAGAGTTGTGATCATATAAAATGATGAGCTATGCAGAACAAGATTTTGTATATTTCCCTTGTTTAATTTTCCAGCAAAATGTATGAAAAGCCGCAACTCTAATATTTTCTTGAGTTGCTGAAAGAGAAAACCAACAAATCCTGCTTCTTACATAACCAGTTTGCAGTTTGTTTGTTTGTGTAATGAAAATGCCTCCCTTTTTCTTTTTGGTAATTAGTCTGGTTGTATCTTTTTAGGAATGTATAAAACTTTGGTTGCATAGTTTGCATATCCTACGTTTTAAATTTCTCTTAATAGTTCCCTGTTTTGCAAAAGTTTAAGATAAAGCTTTTTAACAGCCATCTGTTTCTTTTGCTCAAACTTTTCTGTTACATGAGATGAATGCTATCCCTGTTGCCTTAAATAACAGCTTCAAAAATTTACATTCAGTTTAGTCCCAGTTTTCAATTTCCTATAAGCTGACAAATAGAGTTCTGTGTCTTTTTTTTTCTTTAATTATTTTTTGAGGTGTACCATTTAGGCCTTCATAACGGAATGGTAAATTTAGGCAGCACCTTTTCAGAAGGTGATGAGATTTGTACTAATAAGCTTGTCATTTCACTCAATCTACCCCCCAGATCAAAATCCTATGCAAGTAAGAGTTATACTTACACCCGCTTGTCCGTGAATGATAAATATGCAGTTTAAACCACAGAAAAAAATCTGAGTGCCCAGTTGTCTTTGACTTCATGCTGACCAGCTGTGGTAGATTTTCACTTGCGCACATAGCCTATGACATTCCTCTTCACCGACAATGCTTAGCTCCTATAACACATTCTGTCAGGCTGCGTATAATGTAGATTTTACATTGTACATGAAACTTGCCATAGTTTTAACACAGCATATTAAATGACACTGTATGAAAGTGACTTTGTTCATCTAGGTAGAGAAGCGTTTTAACATTCTCCCTTAAACACATTGTTAATATACAATATTTATATTAGACTCATTCTAATAGCCTGATGAAATAGTTTAATTAAATGACCTTCATTTTCTGGACTGTAAGAACAAAAACAACCTGTTAGGGAAAAGAACCCAGCATAGTAAAAATCAGCTGTTTCTTTTACATTTCCATATTGCTTGTTACTGTTCAAATTTATTATACAGTTTTCCATTTCTTTCAACACAGGAGGTAGTTATATGTATTTTCTCAATTTTTAATCATTTTCTAGTCCTGCTTAGATGTACCAGATCTAATTCTTTCAGTCTGATGCATTTTTAATTCAATTGGATTTGACTCAAAGGAGCATATGAATGGTCCAAATCAGTCACACCAAAGGTTATCTAGTCTTTATGCTTTTCAGACATATAAATTTATATCTCATTTCAGGCAAGTTGTTAAGGAATCAATGCTCAAGGAAGAGCAAGGAAAGGCTGTAGGATATTTCACCCAAGTACTTTCCTAGTCTCATGTAAATCAAGTATGTTTTAATGTGACTATTTAAATGCCAGTAATATTACATTTGATTTACCTGTATATAAATAAGAGCTTCAAGATGACTGATTATTGTAATTTTTCTAATGTAAGATGTTTTGAGCCATAACCTTCTAACTTTCTGTGATGAGTGGTTCCTGTTTTTCTCTTATATCATCTTTGAGCATCTTGTTATAATAGCTCTTAAAATCTGAAAACACCCTTGTAGTATAATATTCAAACCTCTCTTGGAAAATAGCAACAATTTTTCTATGAAGTTGAAAAAACTGAAAATTTCTTTTGACAAAATTAAAAAGCAGTGTGGAATAAGAATGTTTAGATTTGTCAGAACTTTAATGATGAAGCTAACTAACTAATTTGCTGATTTTATATATGATATACCTTTTTTTATAGCTTCAGGTGCATTTGTTCCAGAAGCCTGGAAAGCCCTTTCCCAGTCAATAGGTTGCATAACCATCTCAAAAGGAGAAACATCATGCTTCTCTTATGCTACATTGCATTTAGACTTATTATTTCATATTTCACTATATGAAATTGCATTTCAATCTATGGTGGCAATCATCTAAGAACTGAATCACAAATAATAGTTTATACTATGTCATATTTTTTTTTATCTTGAATGATTTTAAAGAGCTGAAGCAACACTACAGTACCTGGACTGCCTCTTAAAATGAAAAACAAAACAAACAAAAAAAACCACCAAATCTGCCCCCCTGCCAAGAAAATAAACAAAAAACCCCTTAGCTATGCCTTTTCTGTGCTAAAGTAGAAGAGTTGTGCTTCAGTATGTTAAACATATAAGCAAATTCAGAAGACCTGATATACCTCCAAAAGTGATTTATGTTTATTTTCTGAACCAGAGTTCTGCAGAGTCATTAAAAAACCCAAATTGTTTATGTAACTTAGTTGTCTTCTGCTTATAAACTGAGGCACTTTGTTGCTGCCTCTCAAAGCCTAAAGGCTGTCCAGGTGAAGCAGGAGTGTGGACACAGTATAAATGTAACTGTGAGACACATTTGCCATGTATTATGGGTGCTGAGGTATAAGGCAGAAAGAAAAAAGATTGGTTTTGAGGTTCTGCTGTGCTCTTAAAAAAAAAAAAACAAACAAAAACAGACAAAAAAATTCTTTAACTGGAGTAAAAATTACAACAACAAAGAAGCATTATCTTTCTGAGAAACATACAATCCCAATTTTGCAAATTGTGCATATAAACAGAACAGAATTTTAAACACCAAGAATTTAAAGAGTCACTGAACCAGTGTTTTTCAAACCTGATATTTTATTAAATAACTATGTGACTTCAAAACTTCATTCTGAAAGTTTTTCATAGTATTGTAATTTATACTCTCTAGCTACAAAGAAAATTTTTTATGATATCAAACAAATGTTAGATTTTGCGATTTAGAGATCAGGCTCTCACTCTATTTCTTAGCCAATAATGATTTGCCAAATCATTAGATACTTTGCACTATTTTTTAATTGTAAAAGAATAATTAATCCATTTCTCCCCTCCCCCCTTTTTTTTCCTTCATAGTATCACATCTACAGAATTTGCCATTATGTCCTATGATAAGAGAGTGAGTGCCATGGTGGCCTGTCTTAGTAGATAGCTTTTAAACAGTAAAACTCAATGCTAGACACAAACTTGTATTTAGAATGTTTAGAGACATTAATGAACTACAAAATGCAAGCATTGTTATTATTATTTTGAATTTCAAGTATTTATAGATACCTGGATTGAGTAGTTAAGCAAAAAAAATTAAAAAAACCTAAAAGGAGATAATTTTTTTTTTTTTACTCATTAAAAGGAAGTATCAATACTAGTTAAAAAACAGCAACACTGGATACCACTTTGTCTCCTAATATGCCTGCATTTTCTGTTGAAGTTCTCTGTTAAAACACTGGCCATCTCCAGAGGTGTTACTGGAAGTTTTTGACATTTGCCAAGACTGCAGTGTGTGCTGTAGTCACTACATGATTTTATGACAAACATACCCTCTTCTTTTATTTAAAATATTCATATAAAGAATATTAAAATATATATAACATTCGTGTGAAGCCAGAATGTCCTACTTTTTATAAAAGAGTGTGTATGACAGTTGTATGATTTCTGTCATTTTTCTGTTATAATATAAAGAGAATAGAAAGACTGTTACAGAGGGAATTTGGTTTTCTTCATTTTGAAGTTAGCATAACCAAATTTCTATGTTCTACATTTTTTATCATAGTTTTAATATTTGTGTTTTATTGTGCTGTTGTGTAATACCATTTTTTTCTTTTTCTCTAATATTCAGGTAAAGGTAACCATTGTTCACCATCTTTTCTATTATGATGAGCTCCATTTTTTTACATAAGATGTTATTAAACAGCTGCTTGTTATTTATTCCTCAGAAATCTACCTTTACAATACTCAGGTCTGTCTAATTTTACTGACTTCAAAGAGATTACAGGAGATAGGATGTAGTCTTAATATCTATTGTTTTAAAAGATTGCTGTCACAGTATGACTTGGAGATTCTAGTCAGATGCAGGACCCCATTGGGTAAGGTGATACACAATCCTAACAGATGATATGTCTTGAAGAACAGTATTTCTGATAATTCATTTCATATTACTCAATCTGTCAGTGAGATTTTGAGAAATTCAGTTCTAAGTGGTAAATCTGGGACCATTCAGTTCTGTTTACCTAAAATCTGGTGTTTAACAATTAGAGGCAATTTAAGGTCAGCAAAAAAGGCAGTACTTCTGGATCTGTAGTGATTTTTTAGTATTTGTTAGCTGTTTACCCACAAATAGAATATTGATTTGCTCTTTGTCATGGTTTAACCTCAGTCAGCAACTGAGCACCACACAGCCACTCACTCACTCTTCCCCCTGCCCGGTGGGATGGGGGAGAGAATCAGAAGAGTAAAAGTGAGAAAACTCATGGATTGAGTTAAGAACAGGTCACATGGTATGGAATAGCACTTTAGCCAGTTTGGGTCAGCTGTCCTGGCTGTGCCCCCTCCCAGCTTCTTGTGCACCTCCAGCCTTCTCAGTCGGTAGAGCATGGGAAGCTGAAAAGTCCTTGACTAGTGTAAGCACTGCTCAGCAACAACTAAAACATCGGTGTCTTATCAACATTATTGTCATCCTAAATCCAAAACACAGCACTATACCAGCTACTAGGAAGAAAACTAACTCTATCCCAGCCGAAACCAGGACACTCTTATGTTCCATAGCTATCTTTTATGTAAAGGTATTTAGTTGTATGTGTTTGAGCTGGTTTTATGTGGTATTGTGTACACTAGGAAGTTTTGCATACATAAAGATTACCAGACAAGTTAACTGACAGCCTCTATGCAGTAGGCAAAATTCAAGCAGCTTCACGTCAACAGCAGGTAGGGTTATTCACCTTTTTCATTCAATATTAGGAATAATAAAAACCAACAACAACAACAGAAAAAGGCACAGTGCTTTTATTTATTACTAGGACTATGAGTCCTAGCACTGTTAACAATTGTATAGAAACTAAACTAAAATACTATTAAACCCTTCTAAATTAGATTAAGTAACTGTAAAATAGTCATATATGCTTTTAAATAGGTGTATGTAATTAACATGTGGCCTGGTATTTCATATGTAAAAAAAATTGTAAAACCACCCAAGTTGTGAGAAAACTTTTGAGACGTTTTTGTCCCACAAAGGATATTCTTGTTAGATGTCTTTACTGTCTTTAAGTCCTATTTCATAGAATCATTAAGGTTGGAAAAGACCTTTAAGATCATCGAGTCCAACCATCGACCCAACACCACCATGTCCACTAAACCATGTCCCTAAGTGCCTCATCTACTCGTCTTTTAAATACCTCCAGGGATGGGGACTCCACCACTTCCCTGGGCAGCCTG
>NW_008795885.1:6172290-6193326 GCF_000699145.1 Aptenodytes forsteri | reverse complement strand
CACCTCGACGTCCTTCTTGTAGTGGGGGGCCCAAAACTGAACACAGTATTCGAGGTGTGGCCTCACCAGGGCCGAGTACAGGGGCACGCTCACTTCCCTACTCCTGCTGGCCACACTCTTTCTGATACAGGCCAGGCTGCCATTGGCCTTCTTGGCCGCCTGGGCACACTGCTGGCTCATGTTCAGCCGGCTGTCAACCAACACCCCCAGGTCCTTCTCTGCTGGGCAGCTTTCCAGCCACTCTTCCCCAAGCCTGTAGCGCTGCATGGGGTTGTTGTGGCCAAAGTGCAGGACCCGGCACTTGTCTTTGTTGAACCTCATACAGTTGGCCTTGGCCCATCGATCCAGCCTGTCCAGGTCCCTCTGCAGAGCCTTCCTACCCTCGAGCAGATCAACACTCCCGCCCAACTTGGTGTCGTCTGCAAACTTCCTGAGGGTGCACTCGATCCCCTCATCCAGATCATTGATAAAGAGATTGAACAAGACCGGCCCCAATACTGAGCCCTGGGGAACACCGCTCGTGACCGGCCGCCAACTGGATGTAACTCCATTCACCACAACTCTCTGGGCCCGGCCGTCCAGCCAGTTTTTGACCCAGCGCACAGTACACCTGTCTAAGCCGTGAGCCGCCAGCTTCTCTAGGAGAATGCTGTGGGAGACAGTGTCAAAGGCCTTACTGAAGTCCAGGTAGACCACATCCACAGCCTTTCCCTCACCCACTAGGCGGGTCACCTGGTCATAGAAAGTTTGACTAATTTGACTAATGATGTGGCTTGTGTAAGATTTGTTATTTCTATATTTTTCAGCAGGCGTTGGTTTTGTAAATTGTATGGCAGTATAGAGTCTTTGTGTCTCAACCAAAGTAATTCCATTTCAAATTCCAACATTTCAACTAAATGCTGTAGCTACCTAAAACCAATACAGCCCACAACGACGTTTCTGTATTCAATAGTCCTGATAGCTAATTTAATGTCCTTTACAGAAATACATTGCCCATAGTAAATTAAGATTTTCTTAAAGCATAACTTCAGAACAGAAAGTCACTGTATTGGCATGCACCAGAGTAACACATGCAGACGGTATCTGTGGGAGTAATATACAACAATATTCTTCACCTGCAGCACACAAGATTTTCTGTATGAAGATCAGTTTTTTTGATGTTTAGGCAATTATTTTAGAGGGAGATGAGACCCCTAATTCTCTTCATGTAAGTAAAGACAACCCCAGAGAACAACTGAGACAACCTTACTCCTGGGAGCCACCCACATGTCTCTCCTTTACTCTTCCCTACCTATTTGCTTACTTGTGTTTACAGAAAAAAAGTGATGTTCAGGAACAGAGAGTTAAAACCATATGCCTTCTTTTGCCCAGCATGCACATTGTCCTTTCTGTGTGGAGACTTTTTCCCATCTTTCTTCCAAACCCACAGTGTCTTTTGGAGTAGAGTTTTTCTGACAAAGGCTTTGATCCAAATTAATCAGCTCTGTCATGTGAATGGACAAGTCTCTTAATACCAATAGCAAACACAGAGTCAGTACATCTTTAAAACTAGAATGTTATTCATGTGTGGTGACTAATGTTCTTTCTCTATACCTTGATGTTAGAATAGATACTTAAAAAAAATTAGGAACTTTTGACAACTCTTATTTATAAGAAATGACAGATGAAAAATCAAATTGATGAAGACATTTAAGAGCACAGTCAGATATGGTTTTTTATGAAACAATATCTACATTTGTTTGTAAGCTTAGAGTTGCCTGACTGCCCTAGTATTGCTTTGCTCTGTTTCCTGCCTGCCTGATAGCCATGGTCCTCTGTCTTGGCATGCCTAGAGAGCAAGTTTAGCCCTGTCTTAGTGATTTGCTGGCTCTTCTGTCATTATGACATGGATAATAAATCTGTATTTATTACTGTACCATTATTTAAAGATAAACTGTTTATCCCTAAAGCTTTTGGTATTGTGTCTGTTACCATGTCCCAAAACTATACCTCGGCAAGGTCACCTCAAACCTTGAGCTAGAGAGGCTTCTTCCATTGGATTATCTTTTTCATGTGTACTTTATGGGAATGTATAAATATTCATGTATGCACAGACACAGTTCCATTGTCAAATTTAAAAAACAACAACAACAAAAAAATTCCCCTGGATAATTCTGGATGGATAAATCACAAAGAAGGAAAGAGTAAAGAGCTGGACTATGGTCAACGAGTCTATGAATTGCCAAAAGACAGTTTGTCGCCCATTTGTCCTATTTTTGGATACAGAATTAATTTAGTGTAAAGTGTGTGGAAATAATTTTCTTACATCCCAAATAATTAGTCAAAGGAGATTCTGGAGTACTGGTTTCCCTTCATATTTCTTTTGATAAAGAAATCCTGTAAAATACTTAATGTGGAAAAAATTCAAGCAACAACTGAAGTAACTTGATATTAATTCACCTACTAACTAAGAATTAATATGACTAATAATTCACTCACTCTGTTCATTCCCACACATAAAACATTTACTTTATTTATTTATTTATTTATTTATTTTCCCTGAGATGGATTAGAAGTTACTTCCTTTGGTTTCCAGTTTTTTCTGGAATCTTCATCTTGGTCATCCAGAGGAAGCTCCCCTCCCAAAAATAAAACCCAACAAAAAATCCCATATGTTGAATGTTTTGCACGTCCCTAGTCCAATATAAATTACTCCTTTCACAATATAGATTATATCATGTTGTCTCTTTTCTGACAGAAAGTGCTTCATACCATTCCTTTCTGCTGACTGGGCAGAAAGGGAGAGACCTAGTTAGGGAAGTAAACGTCAAAGGCAATATTAAACACACTGTTGTATAAACTTGATGATTATCCTACATACATTTGCTTATTCAGATTAAGTACTTCATTCAAATACTTCCATATTCAAATAACACCATATCATGTGTACCAGCAAGGTCTGGTACAGGTGTCCAACCTCCTGGTCTGAGCTCCAGACTGGGGTTTACTCTCTCTCTCCCTCTCTTCACTTACGCTCTTGGTATCGGTGACTATTAAAATGTTATCTACAAAGTGGATTAGTTTCAGCATGAGGAATGAAAGGAATTCCACTTCTGAATACTCAATAGCCTAGAACAGCTTAGGCTACTCCCATGAGGTAAGAGATGATGTTTCCAATTTCTGCTTGTAAACTCTGCAGACACAGGATTTAAAGTTGTCTCCTCTACCTCTCCTGCAAATGCTTTAAGCACGAGACTATATTGTATTCTGAGTTGGAGCTCTGTAGAATAGCTTTATCAGGAGAGATTAAACCTTATGACATATCAAATCATTAAGAATTATGACAATTATGCATACTTAGTCTGATGCTAAAGATTCAGTGTTCCAGTCCTCGTTCTACTTACTACATATTTCTGTATCTCTGTAAGGAGACTGAATGCCCACAGTCATACTCCATATGATCGCATAGGACAGGAATTATGTATTCATCATTGCAGACAGGGGATGCAGAGACATTTCTCCCTCTTTGTGAAAATACAGCTTGTCCCTCACAGACTTCACAAATTCCAATTTAAGTTCACAAATAAACTCATAACTAACATATCATACTCTATCAGTAAGAAAAGAAGTTTTTTTTTTTCTTTTTCTTTTTTTTTGGTGTAAAATAATTTATTTTGCAAATCTCTAATGATTACCTTATCTTTTCTTTTGTTGTGGTAATTTCTTGAGTGTGCATTCTGTCACACAGTGGTTTTGACAAATAATATATACTCAGCTAGGAGAAGACTCTTACTACTTTTTGGAGGAGGAAGTATCAGTGAACTGAAAGGAACTGGAAGAAGCAGCATTACAGATATAAGCACTTTGTGAGTGTTAAGCAGTGTGCAGGTGAATATCTTACTTTCTAATTACCATTAGAATTTACTTTGGCGTACCCTATACTAGATCTAGAGGTCTGATTTTAAGACGTATGGAAAAACTGCATCTAGCATTGTGGCTTTAATTGCAAAAAAAAAAAAAATAAAAACATCAAAAAGCCAAACTTAGTACTGTAATTTGTCATACCTAGCTTTGGCATCCATTGTGTGGATAAGCACTTTTCCTAAACAAGGCCATAATTTATTTAGTCATGATATAATTGTCTTAGGTGATTGTTCCTATATGTGATATTATGTCTACCCTAATTATTTACCATCAGCAGCGTAAGTCATGCAGCATCTTTTAAGATCACCTGGAAAGCTCAGCACTCTCTCTGTGAGATAAGCATCTTACGTGTTCCCTTTATTTTTGTCTTTGCACATAGTCTTACCCATTTATCTCAACACTTCTGCAAAGCACTTTGAAGCATCCACTACAGCCATGTCAGAAGATAATCACATATCACAAAGTTCAAAAATACAGAATGTATTCAGCAGAGAAAATACAGCCTACAAAAGACAGAATTCTTTATGTTTTTCCCAAGGTTACAGAAGAATTCTTCTCTCACTTACTCTCAGGCTGTCAAGGAAAAGATAAGTAGGTAGACAGGTAAGTAGGTAGACATACAGACATAGGCAAGAGGAGTTATTTCAGCAAATCAGAAAAGGAGAGAAAAAAAAAAGGGAGAAGACATGAGTGTTCTGTAAAGATCAGTAACAATAACTAAAAGGCACATAGAAGTTTGAACACTGAGCACAGTTTGATAATAATGAATAAAGGATGAGGTACTGTAACTGTTCCTATTCTAAGTACAGAGGGAAATAAATTTCCTTAGAGATAATTGTTTTTTTTTTTTTCCCCTTTTCCTTTTTTCTTTTCTTCTGCTAGCAACATTCTTTATTTTTATTTTCCTGGATTTTTTTTTTTCCTTCCAAATATTTCTTCTGGTTTATTGAAGCTGCGTACATATTATTCTGTAGTAAATGACTCGGGCAGGAAGAGGTCACTAAATCCTGACAGAAATGTCTCCTGACAGCTTTCTTTGATATAAGGCATGTTTAACAACTAACCTAGGGAAAGATACTCGATATTTCAGTTATATGGAGATGTAAAAGGAAACACAGAAAATATGGGATTGCCAGTCATTCACCCCAAACTCTTTCACCTATACTTATCTCAACACACATGTGACAGTAAAAGATCTTGCTGAGTATCACAGTATCACAGAACAGATGAAGTTGGCAGGCACATCTGGAGAACAAGTAGTCCAAATCCCTGCTCAAAACAGGGAGACGCCTAGAGCAGGCTGCCCAGGATCATGTCCATTCACATTTTTAATATCTCCAAGGATGAAGACTCCACAAACTCTCTGGGCAACTTGTGCCAGTGCTCAGTCACCCTCAGAGTAAAAAAGTGCTTCCTGATGTTCAGAGGAAACCACCGGCTCATGGTGAGCCTGTTGCCCACCAGGACCCCCAGGTCATTTTCTGCAAAACTGCTTTCCAGCTGGATGGTCCCCAGCTTGTACTGGTGTGTGGGGTTGTTCCTCCCCAGGTGCAGGACTTTGCACTTCCCCTTGTTGAACTTAATGAGATTTGTTGGCCCACTTCTTCAGCCTACTGAGGTCCCTCTGAATGGCAGCACGACCCTCTGGCATATCAGCCATTCCTCCCAGTTTGGTGTCATTGGCAAACGTGCTGAGGGTGCACTCTATGCCATCATCCAGATCATTAATGAAAATGTTAACCGTATTGGCCCCAGTATTGATCACCAGGGTACATCCCTAGTGAATAGCCTCCAGGTGGACTTTGTGCTCTTGATCACAGCCATTTGAGCCTGGCAGTTCAGCCAGTTTTCAGCTCACCTCACTGTCACTTGTCTAGTCTGCACTTCATTACTTTGTTATTGAAAATATTATGGGAGATAGTATAAAAAGTGTAGTATAGGTTACACTGAATTCTGCTAGTTGCTCTTATACCTTTGTCTTCCCATCCCCACCACGTTTTCAAGGCTGTATAGATGAGGCTTCAATTTTTCCACAGGTTTATGATACACAAAGAAGGAAGTAAATCAAGTAAATGAGAAGTTAGATATTTTCAAAGGAATCACAGAAATAAGATTCTTACTTAAGATTTATTGGTTTTATGCTAAAGAAAGTTTCTTCTGCCATATAATCTCATTATTGTTCAGTACAATTTTTGAGGATAAAATATGGCCTCAGATTCTGTAACACAGAAGTAAACATTATTAAAAAAATATATCAAGCCCCCCTCCCCCCAAAAAAAATCCATGACAGTGGTTTTTTAACATAATTTCAATATGTAAAATTTTTGATTGGACCGAGCTCAGTTGCATGTTCCATCTATTCCATCTATGACAAAGTTTCTACAAGAAAACAAAGAAATAAACAAACCAACCCCCCCCGTATCAAAGTCTTTATTTTTGAAACCTGAAAATTATCCCTTTGAGGAAACAAACAAAAGAAAGTTTCTTCTGCCATATAATCTCATTATTGTTCAGTACAATTTTTGAGGATAAAATATGGCCTCAGATTCTGTAACACAGAAGTAAACATTATTAAAAAAATATATCAAGCCCCCCTCCCCCCAAAAAAAATCCATGACAGTGGTTTTTTAACATAATTTCAATATGTAAAATTTTTGATTGGACCGAGCTCAGTTGCATGTTCCATCTATTCCATCTATGACAAAGTTTCTACAAGAAAACAAAGAAATAAACAAACCAACCCCCCCCGTATCAAAGTCTTTATTTTTGAAACCTGAAAATTATCCCTTTGAGGTGAAACAAACAAACAAACAAACAAACAAACAAAACCCATTAAATGAAGTGTTGTGTGTGTCTGTATGGAAGACAAACAACATGATATCATTTTGATCAATATGGTGTTAATGAAAGGTGCCCTTAAGACCTCCGCAGACCAGCATTTCCTTTTATCTACATAAGCAGCTCAGTGAAAATGAAGCATGTTTCCCCATGTTGTCTGCCTATAGGTCTCAACTCTGACATGCCATACCTGCAGGTGTGGCTCATTTAACCCCTAAGAAAAGGATCTTTACAAAAAAATTGGTTGCGTGGACCACTTTTGTGATGTAGAAGTCAATAACATTTCATATAGACCAGCAGTCATCCTGATTACTTTTAGCTGGTATAAAGCTCAGCTGAATTTGAACTACTGACCTGCAGATGAAAGGCTTAGCATAATGCTACTGAAGTCTTTCCATCCTTTGCCTCAGCTGTTGCTGATGTTCCTTTGACCCTGTAGGAAACTTTTTTTATGGGTTTGGAAAGCTGGTGGGTGTCAGAGCCAAAGTAAGACCATATTTCTGCAAGTCATGTGTAACAGGTGGTGTTCATGTTCTTGCAGCAAGAAATGTTAACATAAAGAAATCTTTCTATCACATTGGATGAAAAATAACATTCAGCACATCTGAAGTATTCATTTCCACCTAGCTGTCACTCCTGCAAGTCAATGGCACATGTCAGGTTGGCAGCTTTCTTCTAAAATTACCAGATATCCAACCTTCATTGTTTTTTCTGTTCTAAAATGAAAACTGCATTCTTCTTCCAAGTATTTATCTTTAAAGAACATTCTAAATTTTTCACAGTTCCTGTGTTGGCTTGCCAATACACAATCAACTTCTGCTGTCCTTTCATGCAAGCACTAACTCATTGTGTCCTTGGAAATATCATGGTTGTATACTTGCTGTAGTGCCATAGACCGAATATATGTTAGAAAGGAGAATGCCTGCAGCTAAGGATAGACAAGATTTCTGTATATGACTTAGAATCAGAATCTGAGCTATCATGGATTCCTCTGGAGATTTAACAGCCAAAACCACAGAACTTTCAGGTTTTGCTGACTTCTGAGTGCTATCTTATAATATATAGCACCCAGACATAACTGAATCATTTGAGGTCCAACACTGTTAATAATTTTGCATGTTAGATGTCTGCCCACACAAATATCATGAGCTATAGGCTATGTATTCACACTTACTGAAAGACTTGATTGCAACCAGATGGTACTTTAAAAGTTTGGGGCATCTCTAAAATAAGTGAGGATGCTGGTGGAGGGTTGTTTTCCTGCTGCTGATCATAGAGATAACACGTTAAGGGTTTCAAACACCTGCTGTTTGTGTCACAGTTTTCAAAAAAGCTGACAAAATGAGCAAGATCCTTATTTTATGGTTTCATTATGAGTAGTCCTTTGCAAAATGCAATTAGGTATGATTTTAATTTTCCAGCACCCAAAGTGAAGTTTCATAACAGGATTCAATTGCTGCAGCAATTAGCAGGATGGGGAGTAATTTTCTTTTCTCCATTTTTTTTTTAGTTAACAAATTAAAGATTTTGATTTGTCAGCATTGTCAGGCACATTTTCCCTTGAACTTGTCTCCCCATTTGTCTGTGATCAACCTGCTGACTAGTAAGGAATTCAGAAGGGTGTCACTCACTTTTTTTCTGCTTAACCTGGGTGCAATTATAAATTCAACTGTTTCTTTCATCTGGGATCTTTTCCTGCAGTATAATGCTAACCTGTCATTCAATCAAAAGTCTTAATCACTAATCAATTATTCATCATATGGTTGCAAGGCTCCACAAATTCTTCTAAGGCTCATATTTTGCCATGCTACAGGCAGCTACTGAGAAGAGAAGAATAACATTGCATAACAACTCTCTCAAAGTAACCATTTTGCCCACATTTCAGCCAGATCATTTTGGGAACCAAGTGTTCGATTAAGTTTCTGAATTCTGTTTTGGTTTTGGTTTTAGAAACATTTGCATTATCATTTCATAAGATCTCATAGCTGAGAAACAGTTCAGTTTATTCTAAAAGCTACACCATTCTGCATGTCAACATGTGGTACCAACAACCATACTATTTTTCATTTCAGTGACATAGCCCCAGATTTCATGTCTCTTCAGCTCTATGTATAACATTCTTTTGGGGAGAATAGGCAATAATTTTCCTAACTTGAAACTAAGTCCTCAGTACAGTGGTAGTCTGACCAGTTTATACTTCATTTAATTTCTTTTAAGGTGTCTTTGAAGACATGAAAGCAGAGAAATTGCAAGTTAAAACTGAAGATGAACTGACTGCAGTGCCAGCAGTGTCCAGGTTTCTTGTTCTGCAAGAAGTTCTGAGATATTACAGTAATCTGTGTTTTAAAAGGCAATTGGAAAAAGATAGGTATTTCTCTTTTCCCATATTTTGATGACAATTCAATGGAAGTTCTAAGTTCTGTAATTACAAAGTTACATATGTTTTTAAGTCAAATATTGGAAACAAATAATCATTTTAGGAGGCAAAATGAAAATATTCTTTTTCCAAAAGGGCATGAGCAATTCAAGGCAGCTTTATCAGAATGTCATGTTCCATGTTTTTCCAAACAAATATGACTCCAAACCACATGTTTCTACAAAACATCTTTATTTTCCCAGAGGTAGCAGAGGGGAAGTGTATTTCTGAACTAGCTTGATTTAAGACCACAGATCAACTGAATCTCTACTGCACGCAAAAATAGAATTGGGAAGAACCCATTCAGCTCTTGTGCCCAGTCCTCCAGGCAGGAGAAGGCCTCCAGCCAGCCTTATGAAGGCCTTTCAGTCTAGCAGAGTTAAGAAAATATCTACTGCAAGTAGTATTTATGTATGTGCACACACACACAAACTCAAGTGCAAAAGACCAAAACACAGAGGATGAGAGAATAGGAAATCAAGAATATTGTTTCACTCCTTCACATGCAAAAAAAGTTGGGTGCTGATGATTACCTTGACATGTGAGAGATATATATAACTCACTGAGGACAGCCATAAAAAGATGGTTTTAGGCTAAAAAAAACGTGATTTGGTTGTGTCTTGACTTATACATTTTATTCAGTTGGATAGTCCAATATAGAGCAATAGCTAGAGAAAATGGAAAACAAAAAACATTCCATGTGGGGAATCTGATGCACAGCTGCTTTATGTCAGTAGCATGAACGTTAGTACCATAGAAAAGAAACTTAAGGTATCATTCATTTAGCTGCACAGAACAGATTTTTTTTTTTTTTATTTGTTTATTAAATTGACACATATTTAAATTGAATATCTACAGATTTGTTGACCCTTCTTGAAGAGTAGCAACTACAACCCTAGCCATTTTTGTAAGACAGGGGACTATTACTTTATAAAAAATAATTTAAAAAAAAATCATATGAACCAAAAGATCCAAATCATATAGTTTTTTGATGTGCAACTTTCACACACGCAATTTAAGCCATAGTAACAGTTGCCATATTTTTCTCAGAATGAAGTTAAATGCATTATTTTCCTGGTTTTCATTCTCACAATGATGAAATCTCTATATCCTTTTTTTTTTCTTAGCTAAAAAAGTAAATATTTCACTCCTTTAATCTTATTCTCTCAGGATTGGGTTAAACTGGAAAATTGTATGTGTTAGGGGAAGGTGTAAACTAGAAGTTGGCCAAGTGGGTATAGGCTGGAATATCCTTAGAGGCTGGGTATAGGCCTGAAGAATCTTTCTGTCTGCAAAGTTATATTTAAAAAAGAATTCCACCAATTTTTAAAAAATTATTTCTTAATGCATAGTCTTTTAGTGATAATAAAATCACTTTAACTGTATATCTGATCTGGCATTGAGCTGAACATGATATGTAGAAGAACATTGACATTTTTAATAGTTGCTATAATGTTTGCCTTAAAGATGTATTCTGCTTAACAAAGACCCATTGATCTTTACAAACAATATGTTCCTATTTTCATTTTTCATCCTAGGCATCACTGTCTGTAAATACTTTTATGAGTAGACCAGCTCATGGTTTCTTCATCCTTTAGCCTCTGACATTATTCTTCCAATTCTTTCAACGTGAATGAGGAAGAGGGGACAGATGCCAGCAGAGTGATGAAAATAACAGCAAACATAATGTCCTTCAGAATAAAGAAAGGCCCTACCCCACATAAGCCATCCAAGGGTTTGTGTTTAACTCTAGATGATTCTTTGAATTAAGCAAGATGATGCCCTGAATTAAGCAAGAATTTCTGTGTCCCAGCTTGAAGAAAAAAAAAATCAGCATTATACAACGGGAAATTACATTTAAGACATGTTCACCACAGTGGAACAGGAAGAGGCACTTAAGGACAGTGGAGTGGAAAATAAAAGGCAGATAAATGTGGTGGACCAGGCAATATGACAAGACAAGGATGGTCTGGGTAAGCAAAAAGCTTAAACAAAAGTTCTGAAAAGCATCAAAACAAAGTGTGGAGTTTACTTTCCTACTGAAATTTCTTCCATTTAAAAAAAAAAAAAAAGAAAGAAAAAAGAACATTGTGAGGGGTTTTTTAGGGGTTTAATTTCTAAGTTATATTCTACTAAATTTCAACCTAAATTCTAGCCTAATGGTAGGATTTGTTCATCATACATAGTATATATTTTGGGGAAAAACCACCCCAATACCTTAGTGGCTAGGGAAATAGTGGATTTGAAAATATTAAAGATGTTTCACGTCTGAGCTCTGTCACTGGAAGTTGAACCTGATACAATGGTTGGTGAAATGTACTGCTATGTTGGGACTAGAAGTTCTTTTTTAGTTCAGAGGAGTGATGGCTTCTCCACAGAAAGGAGCTAATAATCCTTAACCTTTAGCTCCCTTCCTGTGGCTCTCTTCTTCCATCGCTGGGAAGATAGATGACAATGATAACTCCATTGCTTTTTCATGTGCTATGTTGTGCCCAGATGCTTGATTAGTTTTTCTTTTGACCTAATGCCCACTAAAAATGAAGATAAAATTGAGTTCAAACTTGTGTTTCAGAGGTCAAAGGCCAGAACTTTCCCTACTAACTACTCAGTCCATTGTTTTTCTATCACAGGAATAACACTGCCTGCACTACTTGGTTACAGAATTTTTAGGCAATCTTTATAGAAAACACAACTTTACAAAAAGATTATGAGCTCTCAGCCAGCAGAATGAGACTACATTTTTGGGGACCATTACTAAGTACTGTCATAGACTGACATTTCTAGTTTTAATATTAGCTAACAAATACTAGGACAGCACTAAATATTGGAATGAAGAAAAGTACAAAATTGGTAGCATTTTCTGGAAAAAAAAAATCTGTTGTACAGATAACCATGTTATTAGACTTATATGGATCAATGTAAAACTTTGGTTTACATGAACAAACTTGGGAAGAGACTCCATTGCAGAAAATTTACAAATCATCTTTTGTCAGCACTAGTATAAGAACTCATAAGAAACCTTATTATATGTATTTATAACATTTCCATCAGCAAAGTACTTGGTCATATTTTCCACAGCTTACATTTAGGCAACATAATTTCCCAAGAATGAAGATTAAATACCACATAACATCTTAACTTCAAAAGACAAAGATGAGAAAGAAAGTCTTAGTGCTAGGATATTGAAGCTGGAAATTACTAAGAAAAATGGAGCACAAAGATGTTATAAAATTATTACAGTGCTTAGACTTGGATTTTGAAATATTTGTAATTGGAACAAATTCATCTTGCAGTGCTGAAGTAGTTTACCTCAGCTCATTTTTAGACAGTTAACTTTACACATTAAAAAGAGAAAGACTAAGAAAGGGAGACATGATTTGTCTTGTAGGTAATCAAAAGCTTTTTTTCTGTGTAGTTTGTACTAGAACAGCATGTGGATCGGGAGTACTGTGATTTCCTTGATGAACTCTGCTTATAAAACTGAGAGGTATGGTGTGGAAGGAAACAGAGAAGAATTAGGAAAAAGTCTTCATAAATAATTTTATAAGAATTCAAATTTTTTTTCTGATAGTGTAAAATTGAATTAGGAAAAAAAGGTACACTTAAAAAATTATCTGCTATGAATCACTGAGATCTCTGATACTGAAGTAGCTGTATATTTACTTTTATTCCTAGAAAGTCCCACTTGAAGGTAAAACCAGAATGTATGTGATACAGCCAGAAACAGAAAAAATCTTTAGGAAAGATGACACTGGAAGAACCAGCTAGAACTCTCACACCCTAGAATTATATCTCATTATGTGAGTATCTGAGCAATCACTGTCAGAAATGGAAGCAGCTAATGGAATCATCATTAATTCCTGAATCTTCCTGAAATTTGCCCTTCAACAACCCCTCTGCTATACCCAGAATGGGCCTGAAAGATTAGCTTTCAAGCAGATCTCTATCTTTCCCAGGCAATCAGAAAGCAAGCATAACTTGTATGTAGAAGCAGGAAAAACAAACATAAAGCTGATTGTTAACAGCACAGAGGTGACACAGTAGCTTATACACATTCATACAGATGTACAACTAGGAGAATAGTAGGAATGCGTCCTGTGAAAAGGCACAGGTAGATTGTGGGATGATGAAGAAGCCAGTCCAGACAGACAGCCTTCCAGCTGAAATGAGCATGACTATTTAGAAGCATATTTAGCAACCTCTGCAAGGTCTGGCAGCAGGTATGAATACTGACTCATGCTGATGGAGAAAAACAAACTTCTTTTTTGTCCATTGAAGTGGCCAGATTCATACCATGATATCTAAAACAAAGAGGGGTTTTAAACTGTTGACGTTAGTCAGACCCCACAGTCAAGTCTTGTCTTCCAGAAAAGAATCCAGAAGGTTGCATAAGAGTTATTGTCTGTCAAGAAATTTGTTTCTTCACAGAGCACCAGAATTCACTTTTTATTCCCAGAAAATTTGTCCTTTTTATGTAAGGTTAACACCCTTACTAATAATGGGATTTTGCATTCCAAAATGCTGTTTTGACTTTCCTAAGGGACTTGATTTACCTGATAGGTTAAGTGAGGATCGTTATAAACCATGGCATAAATTAAAACTCTGTGGTGTAAATTAAAATCTCCCTGTACAGCGAAAATTTGGCTCCACAATTATACGCTTCCTAGAACTAGAAGGATGGTTAAGAATGGGTAACTGTTCATCAAAAGTTTATCTTTTTTTTTTTTTTTAATATATATGTGGTTTTCAATTAGGGTTCACAAAGGCAAATTCAAATATATCCTTCAGCAGGAATTATTCCTGTTCTGCTTAAGTAGATTTTGACTTACTAAAGTTTAAAAAAAAAAAAAAAAAAAAAAAAAAAAAAAAAAACAATTCATGCATATGGCTTTCAGTGGAAAAAAATAGATTAATATTTTACATTATTTAAAAAAATGGCATTTTTGTACATTGCTTTATAAAATAATCTAATATCATTTTCCAACTTGCTGATGAAAATTGTTAGTGAATCCAGTTTCATGAAATGGCATACATTTAGCTACTTTCCACTTTTAAAAGAAAAACAATCACATTGGTGGAATATTCACTTCAGTAGTTCCCTGAGCACAGTTTCAAATGATTTTTCTTGGCTAATCATGAAGCAAAATCCATTCAAGATTACTAAATGCCAAAACCTGGAACTGAGAGGCTTGTAATGACAATGCATCTTAACAGGAAATAAAAAACAGTCTTTCTCAAAAAGAATATTTTCATGCAAAGTTGGCAATATCATAAATGTTTTTGTTGTATTTTAAAACACTTAATTGACAAAAGAAAAAGTAACTCCGAGCGAAGCAACTTTCCTGAAGGAGATACTGTTAAGGAAGAAATCTGGAGAGAGAGGTGACGTGGTACACAGTGTGATTGGCATCTCACTATAGCTCAGCGGTTGCAGCATGGGAAGCTGGATCAGACTACAAGTGGGGTTTGCTTCCTATAGGCTTACTAAGGAAATGGAAGAAAAATACATACGAATTTATCCCTCCCTGGGGGAAAAAGGGGAGAAATATTTCTCTCTGACCTGTGGATTCTGGATTCTTCTGCATACCCTTGCCCTACGTCACAAGAGGATCTTACTATGATGGAAGCCCTGTTTTACCCTCTTACATCTGTGATATTTGCTGTACTAGTTTCTGGGACAGGATGGCTCTAACCAATAACCAATAACCAAGGTGGAAATCAGAAAGGATTATTCTCTTCCTATGAGACTCATCAGGCAGGGACCCAAAAGTCATTTTCAGTTCCACAGAGCATTATGGAGGCACAGCTCAGCTAAAAGGAATAAGAATAAATTTAGGAGGTAATGAAGAAATTGTGGCTGTTACCCCGTAAAGAATAAAAGATTCAGCTTGTGGAGTCAGAACTTTTGTAGAATTTTGGAAGAGGACAAAGACTAAAGTCTTTCAACTTAAGATCCTTCTATTGTAAGTTTTGTTGGTCCTTTGGGGGAAAAGCCAAAAAGCTTAAATGATGGCTGTCCTGGAAGCAGGCTGCAGAGTACATCTACAAGAAATGGCATCTCAACTCACTGGTTCTGTTGCCTAATGAACGCTAAATGGGGGGCTTATAATCTGTCACTTCCCTCCTCCATGGAATTTCCCTCCTCCATAGAGTTTCATCCATGGCCTAGCTCTGGTACAGTCTAGCTGCATAACCTTGGCTCAGACCTCTAAAGATGTTGCTAAGTTGTAAGGAAGAGCTGTGAGAAAGTTCACAGATCTGTGCAAGGTAAGAAAGGTAGAACTGCAGGCAGAGGTAAGACTGCTGAAACAGGGATAGTCAGCAACTCAAGGATTCAAGAGGAAGAACATTCACATGGTAAGTTAGAAAATGCCAGGGCAAAAAACCAAATTGTCAACAGATGGCAACCAGCAACATCAAACGTGTGTTCAGGAGCCGTGGAAGCTATCCCTTCCCCTTCCAACTGAAAGCTGCCTGGCCAGCAAAGCTCAGTGGGGGTGGTTGGCATGCTAATACCTAGCCCAGCAGCTTGTTTCTCCTTACTATCATTTGTGCACGACATATTAATTGTTTTATACTTTTAAGATTGTAAAGTCTATCTGCTCATGGCAAAAACTGCCCTAACAAAGTAATCTGGAGAGGTATGGGTATGTGGATGACATCTCTACCATCTGCTAAATTATAAGAACTGCAGTCAGGTCTGCAAGTCTATCCCTCTGCCTGTGCTTCATCCATCCACACGTTCTAACTACTGCTGGAATCAACCTATAAACTGGGCTCCAAGTCCCAAAATACTTCTAAACTTTTTATCCTATATGACAATAGTTTAAAAATACAGTTAACGTTTTCAGTGGCTAGTAAAAATGCCATCAATGTGTAAAAGGGACAGATGCTATATCCTCCACATTTCCAGAGTTTTACATTCCAGTTTCCAAACACCTTCAAATTAAGTGTGGCAATAATTCACAATATCCACAGCTACAAGGTGACAAAAACATTGAATTCTTTGTACCAATTTTCTATGCTTTCTATGAACATGATAATAAGGTTAGTGAAATTAGTGAAACTTTTAGATTTTCTGTTTAACTAAATTATTAATTTCCATGTTTTTGTTTGTAAATATGTGTATGTGGTCACATTATCATGAAAAAAAAATAGAATATGTTATATTAAAAAAGGTCCTTGAATCTCTCATGTAACATACTAGATGCAACCAGCTATGAAGCCCCACTACTTATTTTTCCAAATAGTTGCAGAAGGTTAAGATTATAGTGAAACATTTTACTCAAATGAACTTGGATGTTAACAGTTACTAAATCTGAGGATAGTAAAGTAATTTTACCATTTTAAAAGTAGGGAAAGGTAGCTTAAAATAGAACAGAGTGCCTAGTTATATTTTTATCCATAAACATATTTCTCAACAAATGGAAATATATTTCTAAACAAAAAATATTATCAAAAGAAACTACAAAATAATTCTGTTTTATGAAGAATACATTTCATTATATATTTCACTTAAAGGAGGGGGGCGGGAACCATAACTCTGGCAATGGCATTAAATCCCTGTCTAGTTTTGGTGTCTAGTTAGAAGTCATGTCTCCTTTTATAGTTAAAGAACAAAGAGAGATTCCTTCAGAGCAGGAGTCCAAATTCAGAGTTTCTGATTTTTTTCACTGGAGCAGCTTAAGTCTCTTCATTGCGGAGATAGCCTAGGGGGTATAAGCTAATATAAGGTTATTGGATATATAATTTAAGAAACTTAAGTTATATGGTGTGAATATCCCTCACTGCTTCAATTATTTGTGTTTAGATAAGCTACAATTGTCATTAAATTACTAGGCAAGGAACTCCATGCAATCAAGCAGACAATCCAGGAATAAATAAATGTATCTTGGCAGAACTGAGGACTAACTTGGTAATATTAACAAAGGAATCTAAAATGTAATACTAACAGTTTTTTTACAGTGCTGTCTTGCAAAAAAAGGTAGGTACTTGAAGTAATTAGAGACTAACAAATAATAAATACAATTTTTTACATAAGACAAATTATTCTTACAATTTCGGACAAATGTCTGATTATTATAGGTACATTTTAGAGCAACCAAAAGCTTCTTCCAGTGACTTTCTTAAGAATATCATTCACATCTTTAACATCTATTTGTCATTCAGAAATATTCATTGATTCCTCCATAGAAATATTTTGAAGGTGCTTCTATGGTCGGGAAAGTTCATCACCTTTGCTGTAGAGTATTCAAGTAGGAGGATATTCAATCTGGCAAAGCTGATGTGGATTAAAAAGAACAAGTGATGAAATTTTTTTTCTTAACATTTCTGTATTCATCTTAAATCGTACTTACTGGGCTGTATTCTATAGAATAGATGAAAACAATTAAACAAATAAAACTTAAAATAAAGAACATGCAAAAAAATGTAAGCTGTTGTTGTAATCCTGAAATTCACAGGGATCGTCCAAAGTACCTAAAACCCCTAAGCTACCTCAGACCACTCCTTCACACAAATTCAGAAAAAGAAGTTACAAGCAAGGGACAGAAAGGATCACACTGAAGAATTTTACAGAAAATGGCTGGCCATGGAACTCATTGTGTAAATTAATCGGCTGAAAATCCTCCGTTGCTAGTATACTGCTGCAGTAATATCACACAGGGTAGTCTCTTATAGCCAGACTCTAAACCACAGAGAATCGTGGATCTCAAGAGCTTATTTCCATGTGGTCTTGACAGGGAAAAAGCCGGGATGTGGATTTTGTAGCACCTTGATGTCAGAAGCAGGTAGCATTCAGTGGTTGCTTCAGCTTTCAGGGCTTCAGGGCTTCAGCTCTTCTTGCTCAATACCACCTGCATGAGAAGCCTGCTGCAGCAAAGTCAGCATTTTCAAAGGCAATAGTGGCTTTGCCAATGGTACCAGAAATAAGCTTTTTTATCTAGAGTTGCAATCACGATGTCCTAACTGTTGCTTTAGTTGTTTGTAACCCTTATCAATAAATGATAGACACTGCAATGATCCAGTAGGTGAAAATCCTACATGATACTGGACACTTCATCCAAATGCCACCAATAGTGCTACCTTTAGTTTTTCTATATCCTAATTGGCTGATTATAAGATGGAGGCTGATTTTTAACAAAAATTTTACTTATTCCATCCATTCCACCCACTCTGAGATAAAATGAATCATGCCAGGTGGGAGTGAAGTACAACATTAAATAAAAGAAGAAAGAAACAATATTATCTAGTAATAGATCACTTGACAGTGTGAACTTAAATAACCAAATTGACTGAAACAAAGATTTGGGAAACCAACCACTACAAACAACTGACTTGCCAAATAATGAGTACAAAAATTAGCCTCTAGCCCAGCTGTTGCTACAGACTCACATTTTTAGAATGGCTTGCTTGGCTTATGAATCACAATTTCTCCTAAGGTCCTTTTTGTCAGATAGTGCTGTATCACTGTGTGTGAATGACTAAATTGGATTTTGTAAAGACAAAACATTTAAGAAGAAAATTATGTCACAAATAATCTGGAAACCATGGGTCATCTTAGTTTCCTTCTTTAGAAATATTACATGTGAACATTCTGAAACTCTAATGTGCAGTCTCCAAAAGACCTTTGTTAGGAATGTATCAGATAGATTTGTAGTCCTGGATGAGATTAAATGGTATTCAAGACAAGGATCCATTAAGCTCCCAAAGGTTACAAACATATTATTTCACTTCTGTTCATCTGTACTTTGGATGGCATCATTACAATGTTCTATGATATCTGAAAATGAATGACCTGTTATGACGATGAAATCAAGATGAAATAAATCTATGGGCAATCTGAAGAATCATTTCATCAGCAGAGTGCTTGGCCTTTCATTGTTTGTACTGAAAGAAGATTTACAGAGGTTATTGGTCATTTTAATGACTTTTTGCTGTGATATTTCCCCAGATAAAAGAGAAATATTTGAAAGAAGAAGGAAGAAGAAGAAAGTATCCATTCATTAATGTTGCAGATGCTTAGCACAGACATGATCATATGCAGTGATGGTACACATATGTAATAAAGATGAAAGTATGTAAACACTCTGGGTAAAAAAAATTGAAGATTTTTGAAATTGTTTATCTTATATGTTTTACTGGGAGATTAGAATAATTGCAGAAAAAAATAACATATAATGATGCAAGGCTTTTGCCTTTTCTTTCCTTCCTACATTAAGAATTCAAAACAAAGATTTCTTTTTGTTACAACTTGAATTGTAACATTAAGGAAAAGGTAGAAAATCAAGGAAACATAGTGAGATGATCCCCTATAAAAACATAGACCTTCATGAAAACCAGAACTCTAATAATAGTATTGGTCTATTAACAGGAACCATCAAGTAAGTCTGAAAAGAACATTTCTTTCTGGTAGGGAATCTGATTTAGCATGAGATCAGTGATGGGATTATTTCTAAAATATAGAACAATGTACTACTGTATCTGAGATTAAAGAAATTAATTAATTTCTCATGTAAATGGCAGCATGTGTATTTGTTCTTAAAGGTGTTCTGTTCTATGTTTGAGTGATCATAAATGAAATATAATGGATAAAGGTGGGAAAGAGTGACATCTCAAAACTTGCTTACTTAATTGTCTCATTTAGTAGCAGTATACACTTTTTTAGTTATGCATTACCTATGAAATGTAAAATTCTTATTTAAGGTAGGAATTATGCAAAATGCAAGTATGTGATGTAGTCAACAATTATCTGTGTGTTCCTCTTGGTTGTTGAGTTGTGTGTATGCAATAGTGTATGTACTGTGCATTTGGAATACCAGAGTTTATCCTGTTAGGAAAGTTTATCAATTTACCGTACTGTCAGGGAATGGAAATAAATTGACCTTTTCTCCTTTCTTTTTTCTTTTTCAATAATGTCAAAGTTTCTTATACATCAACTTCCAACTGACACCAATTTGACACTATTTTTTGTGACTCTCCTACGTCTCAGCTGGTAGGATTGCTGCCTATGTAGCCCAAAGGTCCCGAGTCTTGTCTCATCTGTGGGAACACTGTGCACAAGCTCACAATGTGGTCCTAGTGTATTCTGGTGGGTGATCAAATCAGTTGATCATGTAGCAGGTACAATGGAATTGTTATCAGTTTAGACTGTCACCCCATAAAGATTGAGGAGCTGAGAGAAACAAATTACCATATCTGGTCTCTGTATGACCAGTTGAAACCAGAATTTCTTTTTCTTCCCTCAGGAATAAATCCAGCCTGAAAAACACAAGCTTACTAGTTTTGCATGTTTAAAAATAACAAAGTCCAGATAATACTTCAGCCAACTGGTCTGGCTAGCAATTTCTAAATTAATGTCTCAAAATCAGACCTGAACTTTTCATTTCTTATGATTTTTTCTCTTTCCCTCCAATGGATTTTGTTTTCTTAGATGTGGTTGCTCTTTACAGAGTTGACCCAACTTTTCAAGATGCAAAAACACTACATGTTTTACACTTACTTGCTTATGAAAGGCACATTATCTGACACATATTTTGTGTATAGTAGTTACTTACTGCATTATGGACTTACAAAGTGCTTATGGAAGAACAGAGAAGCATAATTTTTTTCCTGTCTTATCCTGTCTGCCCACCTTCTTCATATGTAACGGTTTCTTTTACACAAGATCACTGGACAAAATTCCTGTTCCTATTGCAATGCAAAATAAGCCTTTCTTAAAGCTTATTATTTACAGTAAGTTCCAGTAACTTGGTTCTCATTTTCTGGACTTCAAAAAATAGAATAGAATAGAATAGAATAGAATAGAATAGAATAGAATAGAATAGAATAGAATAGAATAGAATAGAATAGAATAGAATAGAATAGAATAGAATAGAATA
>NW_008795885.1:6162991-6171522 GCF_000699145.1 Aptenodytes forsteri | reverse complement strand
TCCCCTCCTCAGGAAGCTGTAGAGAGCAATGAGGTCACCCCTCAGCCTCCTTTTCTCCAAATTAGACAAACCCAGAGTCCTTAGTCATTCCTTATGCCTTCCAACCCTTCTACCAGCTAGGTTGCCCTCCTCTGGACACATTCAAAGACCTTAGCATCCTTCCTAAATTGTGGGGCCCAGATCTGCACTCAATACTCAAGGTGAGGCTGCACCAACACTAAATACAGCGGGATGATCACCTCTTTTGACCAGCTGGCTATGCTGTGTTTGATGCATCCCAGGATGCAGTTTGCCCTCTCGGCTGCCAGGGCACACTGCTGACTCATACTGAGCCTGCTGTCAACCAGCACTCCCAGATCCCTTTCTGCAGAGCTGCTCTCCAGCCACTCCTCTCCCCATTTATACATGCCTCTGGCATATATTTTTGGTCTGTTTCCTCTCACCTTCTTAAGACCAAGACTGGAGGAAAGAAAACTAGCATCTGTCATAGTAGTGAAGGAAAGAAGATTTAAAAGTGCATCCCTTTTTCCCCAGGTCAAAAGAGCAAGAGAGACTCCCTACCCATAAGCAGCAGTGATGAACTGTCATAGAATCATTGAATCATAGAATGGTTGAAAGAGACCTTTAAAGGTCATCTAGTCCAAACCCCGCTGCCATGGGCAGGGACATCTTCAACTAGATCAGGTTGCTCAAAGACCGGCCCAACCTGACCTTGAACACTGCCAGTGATGGGGGATCCACAACTTCCCTGGACAACCAGGGAAGTTTCAGTGTCTCATCACACTCATCATAAAACATTTCTTCCTTATATCCAATTTAAACCTACCATAATTCACTTTAAAAATATTGCCCCTTTCCTATCACTACAGGCCCTACTAAAAAGTCACTCTCAGTCTTTCTTATATGCCTCCTTTATACTTTGAATGGCTGCAATAAGGCCTCCCTGGAGCCTTCTCTTCTCCAGGATGAACAACCCCAACTCTCTCAGCCTGTCCTCATAGGAGAGGTGGTCCATCCCTCTGATCATTTTTGTGGCCCTCCTCTGGACCCACTTGAACAAGACCATGTCCTACTTGTTCTGGGGCCCACAGGGCTGGATGCAGTACTCCAGGTGGGGTCTCACAAAAGCAGAGTACAGGGGGAAAATCACCTCCTTCACCCTGCTGGCCATGCTTCTTTTTATGCAGACCAGGATATGATTGGCTTTCTGGGCTGCAAGCACACATTGCTGACTCACATCCAATTTTTCATCCACCAGTATCCCAAGTCCTCCTGTGCAGGCTGCTCTCAATCCATTCATCCCTCAGTCCCTACTGATACTGGGGATTGCCCCAACCCAGGTGCAGGACCTTGCACTTGGCCTTGTTGAACTTCATGAGGTTCACATGGGCCTGCTCCTCAAGCCTGTCAAGGTCCCTCTGGATGGCTTCCCTTCCTTCTGCCAAATCAACTGCACCACTCAGCTTGGTATGGTCCACAAATGTGCTGAGAGTGCACTCAATCCCACTGTCATTGGTCCTGGTACGGACCTTGGAGGAACATCACTCATTACTGGTTTCCACTTGGACATTAAGCCATTGTCTCTTTGGACACAGCCATCCAGCCAATTCCTTATCCATCTAACAGCCCATGCATTAAACCCATATTTCTCCAATTTAAAGGTAAGAATATCATGGGGTACTGTATGAAAGGTCTTACAGAAGTCCAGGTAGATGACTTCTGTAGCTCTTCACTTGTCCTCTGATGCAATCTCTCCATCATAGCAGGCCACTAGATCAGTCAGGTGTGATTTGCCCTTAGTGAAACCATGTTGGCTGTCTCTAATCACCTACCTTTCTTCCTCATGCTTTAATTTAATTTCTAGGAGGATCTGTTCCATGATCTTATCAGAAATGGAGATGAGGCTGACTGCTTGGTAGTTCCCCGGGTCCTCATTTCTACCCATTTTAAAAATGGGTGTGATATACCTTTTTCTCCAGTCACTGGGGACTTCACCTGACTGCCATGACTTTTCAAAAGTCATCAAAAGTGTGCCAAATAAAATACTAAGATTAAACACTTTTAAGTGTTTAACCAGGTAAAAATGTGTGTTGAACTTCATATGCAGAGAAACATTTCTTTTTTAATTTCTCTCTCATGCATGCTTCTTGTGAATATTTTCCTGACCACAGGCTTCAAATTAATTGAGAAATGCCACTCACAAAGGTGGACAACATTAGGATTTGAAATGCAGTGTATATTTTATGTATCTATACAATGATTCCAAAAAGTGTTGGATCTCTTCTGTTTTCATTTTAGTCCATCTTTAATGGAAAAAAATGTACACACTGGGCTTCAATCCTCTTTGGTATAAGACAAGCAAAATCACTGGGGTGACACCAGGGACTAATTTGCCTCCCCTCACACCTACAAATCCTATAAATGAGTGAAGGAGAACTGCACTTTAGTAAACTAACAGCTCCTGATAAGTGAATAAAAAGATGTGATGAAGTCAGCTTTTCACTGAGAAGACTCTCAAGGGAAGATAGCCTCGAGGCTGATGTCAGTCACTCTTCAGAACTATCAACATCATTTACTTTTTCAAATTCAGACCTCTTTTCTCTCTTTAACTTACTTTAACCTCCTTGTAGAATGGATATAACCAGGTGTAACTACAATATGGCATGTTGGAAAGCCATACTGAAAAAGAGAAATTCCACATTTCGTGTGCTAGAGCCTTTGTATTTTCCTATTTTATTTAGAAAACTGAAAAAAAAAAAAAAAAGAGAAGAAACCACAAATGGTCTGACCAAACACAACCTGAACAGAACACCCAAAAAGAGGAGAAACAGGCCTTGTCAGAAGACTTAAAATGCAGTGAAGAAACACATGTATATACTAAGCTGTCAGGAGGTGTCAGGACTCACTCTGTTGTCCTGATTACTGACAATGACAGCACTCCATTCTCAGGAAGCACATAGCAATTTTGCTGCTCCCCCATTACAAGTATGGACTGCCGTGTGAACTCACAGTGCATGTACCCAGACAGCACTTCAGACGAGTAAACAGGGATATAAAATATATATGACTTGAACACAAGAACATTGAAATGATTCTTCCTAAGTTTATACTGCAACCAGTGCACAACCTGATCTGCCACACTCTATTTTTAAAACCAGAAAGGGGACTAAAAGATTTGTGAAAGACAGTATGTCATTGTGGTAATGAGTTTACCAGCAGAAACTTTTCTTTATGCTTCAGTTATTTTGGTATTTCTGTGTGACCCCTATAGAGCAAGGAGGGGTCACAGTAATTCAGTGTTGAAAAAGAAATGCAAACACATTTAAGTTAAAGGACAAAGGTGGTACAAAGACAAATGAGAGTAGACTAGCCACAGATCAAACAGGACTAGAAACAGGAAGAAAACTTTGAACTCTCTAAGCAAGACTGTTCTGAAACATTCTTCTAGTAGAAGTATTAGAGGCAAAACAACATAACTAGTTTTAAAGTAGAGATCAATCACTAAATAAAAGGAATTGTAGTAGTGTGTGCGTAGTCCCAGATGCCTGCACCCAGTGGCTCTATCTATACGCTTCCATCTTGCTGTAGCCGCAATGTGTTCTCTTTAAGTACCTTTATAGCAGTCTAGTTGTGTTCACACTGTACCGCAAGGGGTGCTACATAAACCACAAGCATGCTGCACACTTAACAAGCCAATTTTGTCACTCATCCCATGCTGATTTTTTTTTTTTTTTATATTATGGAATCTGACTCATCTGTAATACTATATATCCAGTGGTCTTTCTTACAGTGTTTTGTAAGCTTTTACACACTTCCCTTAGCATAGATAGTTCCTTGTGAACTGCTACAAGCTGGAGAAAACAAGAAGGTGAGGTAGGTTCATTGTGACAGCATTATACATGAGAGGGTCAGGGTGAACCCATTAGATCTTTGCAATAAAGAATGAATAAACCTCTGTGGCTTGTATTCACTGGGGCTTTGTGCAAGAAAACAGTCCTGTCAGTAGAAAAGCAGTATGCCTTTTGCTATACTGTGTTGGCAGAGAAGTTAGGCAGATCACATTCATGTAACATGCCAGGTGAGACCTTCTCATCTCTTATCATCTGAGCCTCTGGATGATTTTATCTGTCTGCCTTTTCCTTCCATTATTTCAAACTTCTCTCTTTTGTGCAGGCAGAAAACTTGTACCTTTGTCACTATAATACTGCGGCTATTCGAACACCATGTGAAAAATACAGGCTGTCTCCTGGCATCTTTCCAACATGGTTCAACAGGGTGAGGGGTCCTGCATACTTATTCCCTGCTGTCACATGAAAAACTCTTCGACAAAAAAAGTTGGCCACTTGTGGACAGGAACTGACAAGCTGAGAACTTGTATCAGCCAGGGACTTGCTGATAAAATAGCCAGCTGTTTCTTAGGAGAAAGTGCAAAGATCTAGCTAGTCAAATATAATCACAGGGAGGACTGATAGGCAGTTTACCCTAGTTCTTATCACCAGTCACTGTGATACCTGAACTAACATTATTTCATTACTTTTAAAAGTTGATGTTCTGTGAGCAGAGGTTCATTCTGAAAACCAGAGCTGTGTTATAACAGACTCTGCAGTTCCACGTTAGGTTCAGTGTAAAGTCTATTAGTGCTGATTATTGTGATATGTGCCTAACAAATAACACAAGTAAGCTTTTTATAATTAATATTGCCTATACATTAATATTATCTAAATATTTCCTAAACAACATATTCAGGGAATTTTGAAAATTCATATCATTGTGTTAGATGTTTCTAGTAAGTTCATTGTCTAATTCTTGCATGCCTAACAAGGCTTTTTAGTCTTGTTCTAAAATGTGTCTGTGGCAAGACTTAAGGAAAACCATCATAAAATGCTCCAAACCAGTTGGAGGTTTTATGCTGTGACAAAAATATCCATTGGAGGCTCAAACATGGCCCTTAAATAATAATTAATTCAACTTTGACTTTCATATTGAACATAAAAAGCTTAGGTATTAAAGTCCGGTGCCATCTAATTGAATCAGTCTAGCTGTTTACAGTTGTGCCTTTTGTTATATTGCTATGTGTCTAAGCCTCCTGGCAAAGGTTACAAGGTGTGAGCACTCTAAGAGAGATGGGTATCATCATTTTTATAAAGACCCCTTTGGGAAAATAATTCAGCTTTTAGTCATCCTGAACTATCTCATGTTCTGAGTGCCCTATTGCGTGGGAGACTGGTGAATAATCCAACAGAAATTAGTCATGTTTTGATCTTTCTGTTACCCTAATACACTTTTCTTTAGAGCAGATAGAGAATCGCTCTTTCTGTCTTCCTAGCTGATAGGAACCTTTGTTCAAAAGCAGATGGAATATTTTTCTAACTTTTCCCCATATCTACTGCTGGAGGCTAGTGTATTCTGTAACAAAGTATTTGTTACAGTATTGTACAGTATTTGTCTGGGATGGATGAATTTGCAAGCATAATACGCATTACACTGCATAAAAATGAAAACATTCAAAAAGGAACTCCTGAAAGAATTGTAATTTTCTGTTGTCACTAACTTAAAATACAGCATTCTTTTTTAAAAGAAATGTGTGTGTATACACACAAAGATCAGTATGTGTTTACACATTATATACAGAGAGAGAGAGAGAGAGAAAGCATGGCAGTGTGAGTCTTTTGAAATAAACTTCAGTCTCATTGATTACACCAGCTATTAATTTGGCCCAAGGTGAGCTATTTAGTGAGCTAGCATGAGAAGGTCTAAGCAATGAAGCAGAATACATCATATGAGTTATAATGTGAACAACATTCCTAATAATGGTAGCTGGCTAATAGCTCACAAAAGAAGTAATTTTCTTCATTCTCTTTCTGGACACATAATTCACATTACAGAACCAATTAATGGGACTAATGTATGAAAGAAGATGCAGGGAAGGAATCTGCCTGAGAAGCATAGGGATGTTCAACTTAATTATGAAAAGCCTTTGAAAAAAAAAAAAAGGGAAACGAAAGGAAAACATTGATTTAAGTCACAGGAAACATTGCTGAATTTCTGAACTAGAAGGTATGTGGATCACATGATGTCTCACAAGTAGAAGTTAATTTTCTGATAAGTGAAAGCACAACCTACTGCAATCTATGTGTGGTTTTTTTTTTAAATACCTTCAGCTACAGCTATTTTGATAAAGAGTGAAACTGCATGTGCCTGCATGTGCTAAATGCTGTCTCACTTCCCACATATATACATAACAAGCCATTTCAGACAGAACAGGTATCGATGCTTATCATTGCAATTACCCAACACTTTCTATTACAGAATGTTGTTCAGCATGGCATATATCATTATCAATTTTCATATTTGGCCTGAAAGCTTATTCACTACAGATGCATCTACAGGTGTTAGGTTATGTAAAGTGTTTTCTACATTTCTCCCATCAAAATCTTCTTAACAATCTACTATATACTTTGGAATATTCTGCTATAAAAAATTATTAATGTATCAAAATTTAATTACATGTTCAAATTTTGTTCATCTAGCAGTGCTGCCACATGGATACCCCCTTTTTAGCACAGTCTCTGGCAGCTATTTTACAGGTAGACAATGAGATTGAGTTTCATGTGCTTGGACACAACAGTAAGAAATAAGAGACATAGTGAATCATACTCTCTGACAGTGATCTGCTTTACAACTTGTTTAAATTGCTTCTTCTGAGCTTCCTCATTAAGGAAATAAAAATGATAATACTTTAATCTAATACATTTTGTATAAGAATTTGGAGTGGTTTACATATTACACACATTGTGGTTTCCTTTATTGGTCCTTACCACCAGAATTGCTTCTTTATTATTTTATTTGTATTTCTAAGAAAATTACTTTAACATCCTCTTATTCTAGTTATTTGGGGTGGGTGGGTGGGTGTGCTTTCTGATTGTTGTAGTTTAACTCCACTAGGCAGCTACACCCCACACAGCTACTCACTCACTCTCCCCTCAGAGGGGTGGGGAAGAGAATCAGAAGGGTAAAAGTGAGAAAACTCATGGGTTGGGTTATAGACAGTTTAAGAGGTAAAGCAAAAGCTGTATGCATAAGCAAAGCAAAATAAGGAATTCATTCACTCCTTCCCATCATCAGGCAGGTGTTCAGCCATCTCCAGGAAAGCAGGGTTTCATCATATGTAATAGTTATTTGGGAAGACAAGCACCATAACACTGAACTTCCCCCATCTCCTTCTTTCCCCAGCTTTTATTGCTGAGCACAATGCCATATAGTCTGGGGTATCCCTTTGGCCAGTTTGGGTCAGCTGTCCTGGCTGTGTCCCCTCCTAATTTCTTGTGCACCCACAGCCTACTTGCTGGTGGGGTGGTGTGAGAAGCAGAAAAGGCCTTGACTCTGTGTAAGCACTGCTCAGCAGTAACTAAAACATCCCTGTGTTATCAACACTGATTTGGTAACAAATCCAAAAGATAGCACCATAGAAGCTACCATGAAGAAAATTAACTCTGTCTCAGCCAAAACTAATACACTGATTTAAGTGACTGCATATCAACATCTTGCTGTGTTGAAGACAATGATACCGCAGCAGATATATTGTGTCAGATCCCTACATTCAAGATTTGTAAATCATTTCTGAAGATCAGGACTTTCCAGAGCATGCCAGGTAAGTAGTTATTGTGGATATGAAACCATTTTGTCATTAATTTGACCCCATGTCTGTAGGCAAGGAACAACAGTAACGACATAGTCTATTAGGCATGAGATATTTACAAGGGTTTAAGATTCTTGATTCCAAATATCTGAATAGGAGTGCGTAATCCAAAGCTAAACTTCAAAATGCTTAAAAAGTAGATGAAAATTATAAACAAATTAGAAAATTTTGGGGAAAAAAATGTCTTTCAGATAGTATCATAGTTCTCTTTCTCTTCTGGGAAAAAAGTCATAAAAATACCTTTTCTTGCATTTTCTACAAGGGTTTAAGATTCTTGATTCCAAATATCTGAATAGGAGTGCGTAATCCAAAGCTAAACTTCAAAATGCTTAAAAAGTAGATGAAAATTATAAACAAATTAGAAAATTTTGGGGAAAAAAATGTCTTTCAGATAGTATCATAGTTCTCTTTCTCTTCTGGGAAAAAAGTCATAAAAATACCTTGTCTTGCATTTTCACCCATTTTTTTCATAGATTACTTTCAGCATTATTCCCATCTTAAGAAAATTTAACATAAAAGGTTCTAGCATTTTCTCATATGTTTACCTGTAAAAGATAACAGAGATCTTACTAGAATAGACTAGACCAGAGTACACTAGACTAGACTAGACTAGACTAGAATAGTTCAGTTGGAAGAGACCTACAATGATCTTCTAGTCCAACTGCCTGACCAATTCAGGGCTGAAAAAAAGTGAAAGCATGTTATTAAGGGCATTGTCCAAATGCCTCTTAAACACCGACAGGCATGGGGCATCGACCACCTCTCCAGGAAGCCTGTTGCAGGGTTTGAGCACCCTGTCGGTAAAGAAATGTTTCCTAATGTCCAGTCTGAA
>NW_008795885.1:6153489-6162703 GCF_000699145.1 Aptenodytes forsteri | reverse complement strand
GGGATGATCACCTCTTTTGACCAGCTGGCTATGCTGTGTTTGATGCACCCCAGGATGCAGTTTGCCCTCGGCTGCCAGGGCACACTGCTCACTCATATTGAGCTTACCATCAGCCAGCACCCCCAGATCCCTTTCTGCAGGGCTGCTCTCCAGCCACTCCTCTCCCCACTTATACCTGTGTCCAGCGTTACTCCGTCCCAGGTGCAGAGTCTGGCATTTGTTCTTGTGAAATTTCATGGCACTGATGATGCTCCGATCTATCTAGATCCCTCTGCAAGGCCTCTTGTCCCTCGAGAAAGCCAACTGTACCTCTCAGTTTAGTATCATCAGCAAATTTACTAATGGTGCATTCAACTCCTGCCTCCAGATGATTGATAAAAATATTGAACAGAACTGGCCCTAGAAATGAGCCCTGAGGAACACCGCTGGTGGCTGGCTGCCAGCCAGATACAGCCCCGTTCACTACAACCCTTTGAGCCCTGCCGTTCAGCTGGTTCATCACCAAGTGCACCAGGTGCCTGCTCATCTCACAGTTGGACAACTTGTCCATAAGTAAGGGCTGTAAGGGACCATATCAAAAGCCTTGCTAAAGTCCAGAAAACTGACATCCACCACCTTCCCTTCATCCACTAAGCAGGTGACCTTATCCTAGAAGGATATTAGATTAGCTAAACAGGACTCCCCCTTTGTGAACCCATGTTGACTGTGCCTGATGATTGCATTGTGCTTTAAATGACTTTCAGTAGCACCCGGTATGATCTTCCCCATAATTTTTGCAGGTGCTGAGGCTAGACTAACAGGTCTGTACTTTCTTGGCTCTTCCCTCATGCCCTTCTTTTAAATTGGAATAATGTTGGCTAGCTTCCAGTCAGTGTGAACCTCCCCAGCCTCCCAAGACCTTTGGTAGACGATTGAGAGGGTAGATGATTGTCCTGCTGTAACATCTGCTAGCTCCTTCAGTACTCTGGGTTGAATCCCACCAGGCCCCATGGACTTATGAGCATTCAACTGATGCAACTGTTCCCTTACAATTTCAGTGTCCACAAATGGAAAGTCTTTGATCCTGTAGTCATGCTCCTCCAACTCAGAAGACTGGGAAGCCCAAGGTCTATCAGTATTGTTAAAGACTGAGGCAAAAAAAAAGCGTTGAATGCCTCCTCTTCTTCTTCATCCTTGTTTGTCAGGTGACCATCTTCAACAAGTATTGGTCCAATGTTTTCCTTAGACCTTCTCTTGCCATTAAAGTACTTAAAAACCCTTTCTTGTTGTCTGACACAACACTGGCCAGTTTTAACTCTTGTTGAGCTTTGGCCGTTCGTGTCTTTTCCCTGAATATGCAAACCATGGTTCTGTAAGTTTCCTGCAAAACCTGACCTTTGTTTCAGAGACCATACAATTTCTTTTTTGTCCTGAGTTGGAGGAACTCTTGGAAGTTGAAAAAATGCTTATAGCTGTACTCTAAACATATTAGTAAACTATATATAGAAAGGCAAAAAAATGCAAATTAATATAACCCAGGCAATTTTAAGGCAAACTGAATGGTATAATAAATGTCAGTTGGAAAGAATGGAAAGAGCTGACTTGTTTACGAAGAAACAAGAATGAAAAATCGTGTCCATTTTCTAGCTTCCATGTTTTTTGTGAGCTATCACAAATTCTATGATGTCTTTAAGACATTTTTGTACAGTATATGATTTTCTCTATTAATTAAAAAATAATTTTAATAACACTTCTTAGCATCAATATAGTAGCACTTTGAAGATCAGTCACCTGGAAAAACTGTGACTATTCTCTGATATTTTTCTTTTTGATGGGTAGAGGAGATGGATTTGTAATACAAACACTTATTTCCTTATTTATGAAGGTTACCTTTTTTATAGAATACTTTGGTAAGTACTTTGGACATGCTATGGAACATAGCCTAAATAAGTTCTTAAATTATTTAAATTATATCATTTAAGGAGACTGTCAATAAAAGGAAAAAAAATTACTTTCATATATACCTGCTTCTGAATTGTAGTTGATATTTAAAATACTATAGAACAGATGCAGAATAACTAGGACTTTTTTGCTTTTTCTTGCTGGAGATGCTGATTCTCAGGTTTAGCATATGTAATCAGAAAGATACATAGCCATGCCTTACATGTGAACTTGTTTTATATACTTACCAGCTGTTGCATCTCAGTTGCTTACATAAATATCTGAATTTGATTTTAGTTTCATAAGCGTTTCATGCATTTAATTTTATCTAAAGTTGATGTGGCCAGATTATCCTGTCTTATAACTTCAGAGTCAACACAGCTAAGGAAAACAGATCACTTTTCTATTCACCCAATCCTCAGGTAGGTAGGACCTAGATAGGTCTTTGGCATAAATTATAGGAATGTGATGGTGATGTGAATCATGCAGGCTGGGTACATCCTTATACTGTAGTCTTCAAATATCTTCTTATTCTCTAGCTATATGTCAAAATGTTTTTTCTGATGAGGGAAGTTATCATCTTTTCTTTTTCTATCAGGTTACTACTACATACTTTACACTGTTGATATATTGTAAATCAACCAGATTTGGGGCCAAGTGGATTACATAACGTCTGCACATGTGAAAGCCAGGTGCTGGACATTAATGTACATTTCTTGGTATCCAAATTCATATGTGTGTCACTGCTCACTCTGCTCCTAAAATCTTGAACATGATTTCCTCTTGTGTATATGCACTTAAAAATACTTTGATCACTGTCAGGGGTCTCATCACATGTGTACACTGAGGAGATCTGGGCAGGGATTTTCAAATAGCCCTGAGTGTCTTTGAAATTCCCAGGTCAAAGTTGACAAAATGACAAAAGCCCCCCCCAACACCCCCCCAGCCACAAGAGGAAAGGGAAACAAGAACATAAAGTTTCCCCTCAGTTTCCTCTTAGAAGCACAATGGCTCATATATTTCATTTTAAAATAAAGTGGAAAGCTGTATGCAGATTCTTTCTACCCTTTTCTCCATCATTGCCTCCCTTCCCGACCCACACAGTCATTTGTCTTAAGCTTCTTTCCAGTCTTATACTAAATTCAGAGCATGAGAAAAATCACTCCAATTTTCTTCCTGAGACTAACTTAGAGGAAGGTGGTGTCTCAGTGAAATGCTGCATTAATAGATCTTGTGGCTATGAAGTAATAATCTTTGGAAGTACTTTGCATATACATTAAAAAAGCCTGACCTGAAAGAACTTGGGTATAATCTAAAATGGATAGATAGTCTTATGTTCTTTATATGACTTTTGGTGATTATGATTTGTAGCCAATAGAACATATTAAAAGACCTGTCACAGTCTAGGTAAACATACAACTTAATAGGCATGCAAGTTTTCAAATCCGTTACTTGTTTAATATTCTGTATTTTTTACTCCAAGATTTGTATATTTAATAAAACACAGATCCTTAACATATCAGAAGTGAACCATAATGGTGTCTTTTAGGTGGAAACGTAGCCATGTATGCCTTTTATGTGGAAATGTCAATATGAAATCTACTGTGCAAAAATTTGTATATATGCCTAATTTTTTGGCTACTTCTTTCCTTTAAAATACCTAGAAAGCTATAATCATAAATAAGTCACAAACCATATTTCAGTCTTAAAGAAATGCATATGAATTATCTGAATAATCCATTACTAGATTTTCCACAGAGAAACCAAAATTAATTTCAATTCACAAGTTATATTTCAGTATAGCTATAATGAACAAGAGAAAGCTCAGAGGTAAAACAGACTGTTTAATGGAAGTTTTGAGATTTAGAGGGTACATTAACTACTGTATTAAAGTTGAAGAAACAATCAAAAATTTCTTCAGGCTTGTTTTCTTTACCATACATTACCTTATGTGAAGGATTGATTTAGGGAGATTGAAATATTGTGAAGTTTCCACAAATAGCTTTACTGTGACCTAACTAAACCTCCGTCCCTTCACTAAGTTTTCACACTGCTTTACTCAAGGCCTTTTTAGCAAAAACAGTGCCATTTTATGTCTGATGCTAGTAAATGGTACACTTTTCATACGTGAATTGTTATTTCATTTGCTTTTTAACAGTGACTAACTGTAATTTGATGTGACCCTATCCAAGAATTACAGCATGGGCCTGTGAGAGAAAAGAACATACGTTGATTATACCAACTACAAACAAAATAAGAAATTAATACCTTTCTTAATAAAACCTTTAAAATATAAATGCATTTCTGAGAAGAATAAGTGAGTGGTTAGGGTTTTCCTGAAGTTCAGAAACACCGGTATGAGTTACCAACATTTGTTTCCTGCAGTTTAAACTCATAAAGTCAAGATGTTCTATTTTTCCATAATAACAATATAATTAAAAGTCATATTCTAGTTAAATGGAAATTTATGCTTTATTTTAAGAACACCATACCTTTCCAGATTTAGGGTTGGAAAAAGAATTTTCCTGTATTCAACTCACTGTACCTAGTTTTTTTAGGTAACCATTTTTCTTTCATTTCTTTTTTTTTTTTTTCAGTCTCTGCTAACCAGATTCAAAATTTGAATCAGTAACTTGAAAGAGTTTGGAATGAAACTAAGGCAATTTATTTGTGGGAATTTTCTTGGTTTTTAAAAGATATTTGAATACCTACAATGTGTTCCAGTATATATTGTTACAGAGCCTTGAATGTCTGTGAGTTGTCAGCTACAATAGGTCTTCTCAACTATATAAAGAGGCAAATCTTATTAAATAGATCTGCAGTAGGTCTAAGAATTTATTTTTTTCTTTCTTTCACTTAAAATTTTACAGAAAACTGTTGCAGGTAACCATTCATATATTTTGGTCTTTTGCAATATTTATTAACTTGTCATACTGAATTACATCTGTAATAGATGATGGAAGACTCAAAGAATAAACTAATGATTGATACCTGAGGGAAAAGGGTATCATCATAATTATGACTGGACTAATAAAAGCAATATATATGTATGAAAACAAAGGAGATCAAATTGCCACATGATGGACTGTGCTGCACTCTGTTCCAGTGGGTAGTTTGTATTGAACAGTGGAAAATTTAGTGACTTACTCATTCTCTTTGCTTCTCCACCATGCAAGTAAACACTATTAAAAAAAAAATCTCATCAAAATTGTCTGCTATGACAGACAACAATTTATGTGATGAACCACTTGAGAACTACGACTGCATTACAAAAGCCAGCAGGGTCATGATGCTACAGTAAGTCAGTAATAGGACACAGAGGATGATGTTATTATGGTAACTCTGTAACAGGATTTTAGGCACTACATTAAATACTACCATTGAGAACTAATATATTAAATGATGCAGCAGAAATCTTTTAAAACTTTAAAGTTCCTTTTTGCATTGTTGCTTGTTTTGTATGAATAACAATGCATCTGATACAAATTGAAGTGCACTAGAATGTTTTGTAATTGCTAAGAGCATGCTACTTGATTGACTAGGAAGAAAGCAAGGGTTTTGTATGTTCTTTTATGATTATACATTTATATAACATTTTATATTTTTCCTTCATTTAATCCTTACAATTTAAAGGTAACACATCCTTTTATATAAGGTCACATTATAAAAAGCATTTATAGCAAGTGGACCATGACTACTCAATATGCCTATTGAAATCAGAGATTTTGTTAATTACTGAGAAGGTTCACTCATTGCTCTAATGGAAAGACAGAATTTTTCTATTAAAAACAAAACCAAAATCCCTTGTATATCTACAAAGAGACTAGCCAGAAATTAACCTGTAAAACTGTAGGGCAATGCTTTCCATTCATTACACATACAAACTTCCATTAAAATTAGAAACAGCATTTCAGCTGCTGGATCCTGATGCCTGTTGTGGAGTGAAAGTCTAAGAGGTATGTTCTATATTCATTCTGTGTGCAAAATTGGCACAGATGTCAGCAGAAGAAAACAAATGTGTTTAGGAGTTGCCCCACTGGTATAGTAAGTCAGACTAATAATTCATTTAGAAATGATCCCAGGCCCTTGAGCATCTGTGGAGTTAAGACCAGGGCAACTTTCTTGTAACCTCGGGGGAGAAACTAACCCCTATCTTCAGCATATGCAGATGCCTATATTTTTCTTCCCTCCCTAAGCATAGTCACACTTTCAGTTTAGTTCAAATGCCACATATTTGTCTCAGAGGGATATAAATGGACTGAGCATACACAATATAGCCATGAAATATCAGGCAGCAGAAATAGGAAAGGAGGATTCTCTTCTACTAGCTAAATGACAGGTACCTCATGTCTTCAAAGCTCACTAATATTTCCCAAATGACAGCACAAAATGCAGCTAATGAGAATTAATGTCTGCCACAACAGAAATAGCTACCATTAAACAGAGTCCTCTTTTTCTTCCCTCCATGATGGAGCTCTGAGGAGCTTATTGCTTAAAGACTACAGAAAAACTTGGAACTTACTTGTAGGAATTTATGTTTATGTGCACAAACAACTCCAAACTTTAAAAGTGGACATTTTTTAGCTATTTTAAGCAAATGTTTGATCATTGCCCAAACTTGAAACATACATCTGTGATTAGTTGACCTTGATCAGTAGTCTTTTCTAACAGCCATGTATTCCTGATGAGACTGAAGTTTTCACTTTGAGTTATAAATAGCAAAAGAATTTTGATCTGTTTTTCACTTGGACTGCCTAATGTGATGAATTTCCTACTACCTGACTGAGGGAGCAAGAAAATAAATCAAATGAGCATGGATATATTTAGATAAAAGAGTGGCAATAATACAGTTTGGTAGAGAAACAAAATTGGCAAGAAAATATTCGACTCACATGGCTTGAAAACTTCTCCTCTGCATTTGAGAAACATCCAGGGACTTAAAGTATAAAGCCAGTCTCAATTTTTACTTGAGAATTAAATGTTTTCAATTCCACTGAGATATCCAAATGCTTTACTAAGCATCAGATCTGGAATCAGATCTTTGAACTGCTGAACTTCCTTGGACTATTCTCTTAAAAATAATAAAAAAAACCCCAACCAACCCACAACCAAAAACCCAACCCCCCCAAAAAACCAAAACAAACAAAAAAATCCACCTGACACTGGGAAAGCAGAAGTTACTTAACAATATAAAATCAAATATCACAATAGGACAGAGGTGTAGTTATACAATACAAATGTAATCCTTCTGGGTTATGGAGGAAATAATTAATCTGAGGTAGAATAAAACTCTGGTTGCTGTGGTTTGTTGCAGAAAAAATAGACTGTGGTTACTTTAAATGCCCTGATAAAATTCATAAGCTTGCCAGGTAGGCTGCTGATGTCATAATGTTAATAAAAATTTAATGAAATTTTTAAATTATCTCACGTAACCAGATGGGCTGGTTATGGATTGTATTACAAAACCTATTGTTCCTGCTGTTGGCTTCTGCAAACCCAATATGCCAAAGTGACATGCCCTTTGGCATTTTTATGCTTTCTTCAAAAATAAAATTAAAAAATCTGTGAATGAAAGAGCTTCTTAAAGATACAAGTAGGTAATAATTTCTCTGAAATATTCTCATTTCAGAGGAAACACCTTTCTAGGGACAGCATTTGAAATAAACATATACTGTCCAATAAAAGTTCATAAAACCTGTGTTTAAAGTTGTGTGACTTTCTTCACGCACACAAATACACTTGCTATACAGCTTGTAAAGTACAGTGATATTTTCAAAGGAGATATTAAATGTTTGTATATTGAAGGTAATGTATACTGAATGTATACTGAGTATATGTTCAGTTGTATACTAAATATGTACTGAAGCTAATGATGTCCTCTTTTAGCAATTGCTCCAGAAACCACTTTATATATTTTGGGTTGTCTTCTATTAATAGTTCTCAACAATGAAACCTTTTATGTACATGAAGTAGATATATAAATTAAAAAGAGTTCTGACAAGAGATGTGCTAAGTCTAAACAATTCAAACAAGAAGCTTCTATGTGATGTTCTGCCTTTCTCACTTGCCTAAAGATAAGCAAATTATTAGCTTTCTGAAGCAGAGTTTTTCTTTCGTTGCCATCTCTTTCAAGGTTTCAGCTAATGAAGTGCAAAACATCAAACCCTTTCACTCCCTTTCAATATATATGGTGGTGCTGAAGGTTTTAGAGTCTAATACTGGATAACATGCTCCTTGTGTGAAGAGGTATACTGATGACTAAGCACAGTTCCTTGGAAAAGTATCCATATGTCTGGGGATGGATGGAATGTTACCTTTAGCAGAGTAGTTTAGAAACTTGCTAAGAACTGCCTATCAGTTCAGATACATATGGCTGGAAAATATAGAGTGACAAATTCAAGATGCTCAGAGTCTAATTTTGTAGCAGAGAAGTTCATTGCATATCACTTCAAGTCCATATAATATGTAATTATTTGTAAAAAAAAAAATACCTGTACTCTATTATTATAGATGAAACCAAAAACTATTAAAACCCTGACAACTCAGGACAGCAGCATTTTTCCTGAGTAAATCATAATGCCTTCTTATCATTATGTGCTAAAACTTTCAAGTCGTGTCATATCAGAAGCCTAGGAAGTTCATTCCAATGTTCATAACTATGTATCATAGAATCATAGAATCATAGAACAGTTTGGGTTGGAAGGGACCTTTAAAGGTCATCTAGTCCAACCCCCCTGCCGTGGGCAGGGACATCTTCAACTAGATCAGGTTGCTCAGAGCCCCGTCCAACCTGACATTGAACGTTTCCAGGGATGGGGCATCCACCACCTCTCTGGGAAACCTGTGCCAGTGTTCCACCACCCTCAGCATAAAAAATTTTTCCATATCTCTAGTCTATATCTACCCCCTTTAGTTTAAAGCTGTTCCCCCTTGTTCTGTCACAACAGGCCCTGCTACAAAAGTCTGCTGCCATCTTTTTCATAAGCCCCCTTTAAGTACTGACAGACTGCAATAAGGTCTCCCCAAAGCCTTCTCTTCTCTAGGCTGAACAACCCCAACTCTCTCAGCCTTTCTTCATAGAAGAGGTGTTCCATCCCCCTGATCATTTTTGTGGCCCTCTTCTTCTGGACCCGCTCCAACAGGTCCGTGTCTTTCTTATGCTGAGGGCTCCAGAGGTGGACGCAGTCCTCCAGGTGGGGTCTCACCAGAGCAGAGTAGAGGGGCAGCATTGCCTCCCTTGATCCGCTGGCCACGCTTCTTTGGATGCAGCCCAGGATACGATTGGCCTTCTGGG
>NW_008795885.1:6142502-6151885 GCF_000699145.1 Aptenodytes forsteri | reverse complement strand
CCTCGGTGCCCTAAGGATCTTGAACTCCACCGTTTCGTGGTCACTGCAGACCAGGCTGCCCTTGAGCTTCACATTCCCCACCAGCCCCTCCTTGTTGGTGAGAACAAGGTCCAGCATAGCACCTCTCCTCGTTGGCTCCTCTACCACTTGGAGAAGGAAGTTATCATCAAAGCATTCCAGGAACCTCCCAGATTGCTTATGCCCTGCCACGTTGTCCCTCCAACAGATATCGGGGTGGTTGAAGTCCCCCATGACGACCAGGGCTTGTGATTGTGAGGCTGCTCCTATCTGTCTATAGAGGGCCTCATCTGCTTGGTCTTCCTGGTCAGGTGGCCTGTAGCAGACCCCCACCGTAATGTCATCTGTCCCTGCCTTCCCTTTAATTCTGACCCATAAGCTGTCGGTCAGCTCCTCATCCATCCCCAGGCAGAGCTCCATGCACTCCAGCTGGTCATTGACATAGACAGCAACACCCCCTCCTCATCTCCTCTGCCTGTCCTCCCCTTTTCTAATATTATACATAATAGTAGAAAATGTCTAAATGGAAGATGGAAGAAATTTAGTAATAGAAGTACACTGCAAGGCATATGAATAAAAAAGACACTTAAATATTTCCTCAATGCCACCTGTATGTTGCTTTCATACTATTTTTGAAAGATAGTATTTTACAGTAGTAATACCATCTTTAAATACAATTTTTTAAAATGCAGGACATTAAGAGGGCTGTTAATTGTAGTGCTATTTAAAGAAGAATCCCTCAGTCTTCTCATGTTATAACCTTCTGCTCTTGTCTTAGAATGAGCACATGCCCAGTGGTTGAACCCTTATCCTGGAAATTCTGCCCTATATGGGAAACTTCCTCAAGATAATTTTACGTCACCTTGAAATCTACTACCAATGACTCTGAGGGGTGGAAAAAAATATCCTGGGATAGCACTTTAATCCTAACGAAAGTTTATTGCAGCATGAGACATTCTACCACTTTCTAATTCAAACTTCCAATCTTAACTGCACTGAATTGAAATGCATTGGGATGGGTGAGGTTAGGTGTTGCATTGTCCAAAGGAAAGATCACTCACAGTGGAGTCAATGTGCTCTTTTTCATATAATTTTTGATTGCTTTTTTTCACTAAATTTAGGAACACAGAAGAAAAAGGAATATGAGATGTGAAGATTTAAGACATGCTGGCATCCTGAGAGACTTCATTGCAAACAGACACTTCAGGGTATCTCAATAAATGTGGTACTTAGGTTATGTTTTGATTTAGTTGAAATGTTTTTAATTATACCAAAGGGTTAATAGTGCAGGTTTTGAAATAAAAGAATATAGATTGCATCAAATTTTAATCTCAACAAATTTCCATCATGTGAATCCAAAACACAGACCCAGAAGAAACTTAACTCCAGCTTATATGCCTCAGTCAAACAGTAGCCAACTGCTGATGCAGAATTATTCCTATTTCTTCTGCCAGTTAACTGTATCTTATCAGGGTGAAAAATACCTTTAATGAACATGGTATCCCTGGTTTATGTTGAGTTGTACTAGAGCTCTGCATGTTCCTTTGCCATTTTTCTGTTGTGATGAGTGGTGTTATAGTGAGGTAAGATGCTTCTTTCTGCCATTAATACCTTAGGTAAACAGATTGTTTCTAAAAGTTAGTAGCTGCTTGTGCTACTGAGAGATTTTTGAAAGTCAGGTAAGCATTTTTTAAAAGGTATTTATCCTGAGATTCTTCAACTTCTGTGAATTGTGCACATAGGTCTTCAAAAATCACCAAACACTGGGCTCCTTATTTGTCAGACTGTTCTTTTTCTGCAAAAATATAATTTATATTAAACATTTTGTAACACAGCACTAGCCAAGAAGTTTGATGGGAAATTCTAGTTGTAACTGTTCAGCAGTGGTAATTTGTGACAGAGGAATGATCTGGCACAGGCGGCAAGAAGGCCCACCTACAGGAAGGGGTTAAACTGACTGGAAGCAGGAATGCCAGAAACAGAACAGACTCCTTGCAAGGGAGTGAAGTTTCCCTTGGTGATGACATAAGAAATAGCCTCAGCATTGTCTTGTAGCCATCCTGGAATGGGAAAGCTCAGGGGCCCAAGCTCAGGGGCCACTTTTGGGCAGCAGAGCTGGGCTGGGGGATGGACCGGCAGCTGGGCTGAGGTGCCCCATGCAACCACTCTCGGGATTGGTGCTGCTGCAAGTGTATATAAGAAAACTGCTTGTGATGTATCTTTGCAGACTCCATGTCAAACCACATATTGTGGTAGGATTCTGCCCAATGCATTCTTCATTAATTTTTTCTTTTATATTTAAGCACAAACGTGTGTTTAACTCACCTCGAAGGGTACCATAAAAATTCCCCAACAGGTTTCACAAGGCAGTTTTTGGTTCAGTGCATCTCATGGCTAGATCACACCATGTGTGCTCTGCCTGTGTCTTCAGAGCTTTTTAAGATCCTGAGAACCTGCCTAAGTGCCAGCCCCAAAGCTTTATGAGGCAACCTAATTGTTTTATTTGAATATCATCTTCACAACTCATTTGCTGCTAGTAGGCTGGCATCTCATCATGAAGTAGATAATGCTAATTAAGTAGTCATGTCTTAACATTAACATCCTTTATTTAACTGGTAATGATCAGATGGAACAGTAGGCTTCAGCTATATTAAATGTCTAATAAAAGACTTGTACATACATCATTTGTAACATGAAGCAGTATCCAACCTTAGAAATTATAATTGGAAATTGCATTTTCATTTATTTAAAAATATTTTTCTGGACACACAAAGGTAGTCCTGGTAAAGCAGGAGTTGTTTTGTTTACAGTCATTGTTATTGGCTGGAAGAGGAAGATCTGAATGATTTGGAATCATTTTGGGGTTATAACAATTTTTTTTTTTTTTTTTTAAGTTGTTCTGGGTAATTAACACATTTTGCACTGATTATTAAGAAATGTAATACATTTCAGTAATTGGTCTTCTACCCTGAAAGACTTTAGTTGAAATTCTGTTTTCAAAAGCAGAAATAAAGTGTTCTGATTTTAATACCTAACACATATTTATCCCCATTTGTCCCCCCAAATTCCAAACTCAAATCTGAATGACTCACAAGACTCACTAAAAGAAATATTTTTAAAATGAAAAATTATGCATTTAGTGTACCTTGAACTCAATCTTATCAAAATCAAATTTGTTATTAAAAGCAACTAATATTACAAAGTAACCAGTTCTCTTTATTATCAGGACAATAATATCAAGAATAACAGTTCTGAAAAAAACAGTGTTGATAAAGCTTAATTTAGGATATTCTAAATGCATTGTGATATATTCAGTTAAAGAAGGATGACCTGAGGGAATAAGAGTCATTCTTAAAAAAAAAAATTAACATATGGATTGTTCTGCATACTAAAATCAGACAAATGGGTGATACCCGTGCTTTGCTGATGATGTGTGGAGGATAGGAAGGAGGAGGCAGGATAACAAGAACAAAGAAGAACTGCAAAGCCCAGAGACAATGTTTGTTCTGATGGATACCTCTAGAAAACTTCCCAGAGCCCAGAAGATTGAGCAGCCTTCCAATAATAGCTGTATAAGAAAAATAAAATAAAAAATAAATTAAAAAAAAAATTTTTTAAGGTAACAATTTTTAAAAGAGATGGTTGATAAAGACAGTGGTAAATCCTTTCATTCTTATTTTCCATTTTTATTTCTTTTTGCTTGTCTTCCCACTTTTTGTAATATGTTTCTCCTACCCAAATCTATAGAGCTAGCAAAGATGTAACAATACAAATACAGGTAGAGATTAATTCATCCACACAGATGGAAAACGCTAGGTAGATAGATGATTTTTTGTACATGCGTACCAAAATATGATTTTCTGAAGGGTATTTAATGACACTTCAACACAGACAAAAGCAGAATAAGATTCTTTAGTACCATTTGAAAATCTGTCACTACAAAATAAAGGTTTGAGGCTATAGCTCCTGATCTAAACAGAAGTACATCTTCATCAGCAGTTCAAAAGCTAGTTTCATTGGACCTTTCTTAATCAAACAGCTTGACATACCTGATTTTACTAGCCACTCTTATTTATAGTTCTGTTAATTACTGTTTACTTTCCACCGGAAAGAAGATTTATGTCATGAAGAGAGAGGGAGTGAAGCCATGGTTGAGAAAGATTGTGGCAGCATAATTTCTAGAACAAGCATGATCTTCTCTGGCTAGAATTTAATAAATGATTGCTTAATTTTTCCAGGATCAGATGATTCTTCCTACTTATCAATTTTGCACTGACTGCCAGGAAAAGGATATGCAAACTAAACCCCAGAAAACTCTCCTAAATGAAGTAATGAACTTGAGAGAAGTAATGGCATTTGCTCCATCTGCAGAAATTTCACTCTGTGGTAGCTCTCTTTAGGTATGGTCACAACATGATGGGATGTAAGTATATGGCAAGTGCTCTGCAGTGGAGACACAGAACAGTAGCTTGAATTAACCAGCCAATTTTAAGTTTCACATCTTTACTTTTCATGTATTACTACTACCAGGATAAACAAGATTCCTTCAAACTTCCACTGTTTTGGCTCTTCTGCAAGACAAGATGCTTTTAAAATAAATCTGGATTAACTGGAAATTCCATTAGGAAATATTTTGAGATTTTAGACAACTTCTTAGATGATCATTATATAATTTGGGTATGTAATAGTCACAAACAGTATGTCACAAGCTAGAAAAATACATTCTTTTTCCTATAGTGCTGTTTGGACTACTGGAAATGTCTCCAATCCTAGACATTTCATTATAAGAGATTATTAAACTCTAAGAAGTTCAGCAAACAGCATAAAAATATCATGCGGATGGAGAAACTGGCATAGAGGAAAAATTTAAGAAGGATAAATATGTATAAATTAGCTATGAGAATAAGGGGGACACAGTTACAAATCTTTATAGCAGTCAAGGTGTACTGTAATCACCAGAGGGAGATTATTAGTTTTTGAGCAGTTGGAGAATGAAAATACTTAAGCTATTAGGAAACACTTTTTTGATAGTTAAATATATTAATCCATTGAATATTTTCCTAGCAGAATGGCAGAAACTACTAAACTTTGACTGGATAAAGCATTAGAAAATTTATTTACATGAAATTATTCTACTTTGTTAAGCATAGTTGTCACATATTAGAATTAGAACTTGTCAAAGTCAATGGATTTTTCCAGCACATCCTAGAGGAGCTCAGTATTTCTTATTTAGAAGTTTGATGGTGATTCCAACACAGGGAAATTTAGAGAACAAGCAGTGAAAATAATACTGGAAGCTCCAAACCGTACCAGAAATAAGGGATTGTTTTCTAGGAAATGTACCTAGATGGTTATAATGTTATGCATGCAGTTGCTTTGCTGTTGTTGAGTTTGGGATTTTACTTTTTTCACCAAAAAGCATACAGAATATAAAGTAATTCAGCAAATCAGACTCACAAGGCTTGTGTTCTCAATTTTTTTGCTGTTATTCTCACTGAGGTTTCTTCTGTCAAATTTTTTAAGAAGAAGAAACACAGTGTTTACAGTGATTATCAACTAGTATTGAAATTGAAGTGACATAATGATATAGGAATGTAGGGGTGTCTGAATGTTGAGAAAAATACAGAGAGGCAAGTAAAGAGTTTATTGGTCTGTTTGGTTTTGGTTTTGGGGGTTTTTTTATTTTATTTTAGATTGTAACCTGGCACAAGTAATTTCCATCTTGAGAAATAGATTCATCTTGATGTGTAATCCCAGAAATATTACTTCACCTAAGAAAGTAGATAAAAATATATTTCTTTTTGCTCTTAGGTTTTAATGAAGAATTGTTTTTTTATAAAATCAGTGTTCAGAAAAATAAGAACTATGTATATTGTAAAAAAATGCAAATAAGTTGCAGAATTTTTTTTTTAATAGAAGGTGGAATTGTTAAATTTATACATAAACTTCAGTCATGAACTGACCTCTGAGTTTCAGCATTTGGTCATGAAATATTAACAATTGTTTTCTAATTTGGGTTGTTAAAAGGTTTTATTCCATTACATCCTTCATAAATCTCATTGTCTCAGCAGAGCAATTTGTGTACAGAAGTAACATAGGATTTGACCACAGATCAGAGATAAGCCCTGAGGGAGGCACACCAAAGTTTGAGGGAGGGTATGCTAGTGAGGTCCTTTGGTCTGACATCTCAGTGGAGGTAGAGGGTGGAGATCCATGCAGCAGCAAAGATGCAAGTGTTATTGATGTGTTAGAAACCAAGGAAGTGCCTGAGAACAGTCACATAGGAATGTGACTTCTTCCCAAAAAAAGGTGGCGGGATCAATAGCCCAACTGAAGTGCATCTACACCCATGCACACAGCATGGGCAACAAACAGGAGGAGTTGGAAGCCATTGTGCAGCTGGAAAACTATGATATAGGCTGCACTTTGAATACTGTGTTCAGATTTGGGCCCCTCACTACAACAAAAACATTGAGGTGCTGGAGTGTGTCCAAAGAAGAGCAATGAAGCTGGTGAAGGGTCTGGAGAACAAGACTTATGAGGAGCGGCTGAGGGAACTGGGGTTGTTTAGCCTGGAGAAGAGGAGGCTGAGGGGAGACCTTATCGCTTTCTACAACTACCTGAAAGGAGGTTGTAATGATGTGGCTGTTGGTCTCTTTTCCCAAGTAGTAAATGATAGGACAAGAGGAAATGGCCTCAAGTTGCACCAGGGGAGGTTTAGATTGGATATTAGGAAAAATTTCTTCACCAAAAGGGTTGTCAAGCATTGGAACAGGCTGCCCAGGGAAGTGGTTGAGTCACCATCCCTGGAGGTATTGTAGATGTGGTGCTTAGGGACATGGTTTAGTGGTGGACTTGGCAGTGTTAAGCTGACGGCTGGACTCTTAAAAGTCTTTTCCAACCTAAATGATTCTATGATTCTACCTTTTACCTTTTAGATCTCTCTTTTGCAGCTGATGACACTGCAGCAAACTAGAATGCTATGGCCTGCCTGTTTACTTACACCAATAGGATGGGTAACTCCTGATTTTTGTATTAATTTTGGGTACTGTGACATTATGTGACATGAATTTGCTTTAATAGTTGGCCTTGTTACTATTAGGTCAGCCCATAAATACAACATTTTTGTGCCTGCTGTAACAGCAGCAGTGGAACTACTGTTTTGCCCCCCTGTTTGTACAGCTGGCCCACCCCAGCCAAATCAAAGTGAAACAGTCCCTGGGTTTGTGTTGCCTGCCTGAAATTGGTTCTGGGGTGTCTTCTGCAAAAAAAAAAAATGAATGCACTGCAGTTACTTGCGAGGACCATAGGAAACCCCCCTGTGTAGATATGGAAGATTTGCTTTTCTTAGAATTATCTATCCCGGTTTACTCTAAAAAAAATAAGTAAAGTAAATTCTTAACTCCAAAGGAATCTGCAAACAGATATTAAGTCTATTTCAGCAGTTAAAAGGAGAATTACCCGAGGAAGAAGTAATGCACCTGTTCTATCTCTTCTTTATGGTTTTGTTGGTTTTGGGGTTTTTTTGCTTTCTAGGTAGCATTGTATCTGTTCAGAGACTCAAGTTAAGTTGGTTTACTGTACTCTATCTGCAGATATACATTAAAAAAAAAAACCCAAACCTCTGTATCCTTTATTCATTTGCATTCTATTGTTTTTCTCTGCCTTTATGTCTAAATTTTTATTTATTTATTTTCTGCATCTGTTATTTATCTGTACAAAGTATTTGAGAATAATTTCAAGAGGATGCTAAACAAAATTAAAGTTTTATCATATCAGTAGAACCATTTATCTTAATGATTTCCAATAACCTTATTTTATTAACAGAAACTTATTTCTTGTTTAATAGCAGGGCAGTCTGCATTTTATCCAGGTATTCTAACAGCTGAGTTACGGAGAATCTTTAAAAGATGATCTTTAACTCAATGTATGAAAAATTCTCAGGAGGTCATTTCTGTGGTGGGTATATGTTGTCCTGTAGGAATAATTTAATTGCTTAACATGCTTTGAAGTATATAAATAATTTTCATAAATTCTACTAAGTAGTGCACATTTTTATATAACTAGGGTTCTCACCTGTTTTTTTTTCTCTGTTTATTCTAAAATATATTGTTTGTTTGAATGTCCATCATAGTATCTTTTTTATTTTACCAGCTGTAGTTAGACATATATTATAACAAGTGGATAACAAAGTTGGTGGACTTTCTTTAGATCTCTTTATTTTCACATACTTTCTCAAATATATGAATCCTAGAGATATTTGCAGATATCAAAGAAATGCAAAGTTATTTTGCCTTCCTTTGTGTCCATTGAAAGGAAACACTGACAGTCCTGAAATCAAAATGCTTTGTTTCAGCTTGTTCAATGCAGCTGAAAAACCCTGTGTCCTAGAATGATCTGACTTTATTTAGTGTTCAGCAGAGTCGCAGTGTTAGATGTGATCTCAGCTGTCATTTGGGTGCCACAAAACCACATTCTTCTTTATGACTGATGCTCCTCAGCCAACTCATAAATTCTGGGATACACTGATGCCCTGCAGTTGTTCAGGGTGCTGAAGTCTGCCTTATATCACAGTAGCTGTAATCCAGCTGCAGGATGACTGGACCTTAGGACAGAAGGAAGGTATGACACACATGAACCACTGATTCGACTAAGCATTTTGTCAGCAGAAGCGGACATAGAATGGGTATGACAAACCCAAAATCAAAAGTAGCAGTTTGATTTGAAAATATGGAATATTTCAATCTAGATCAGCTCGAAGCAGGTACTTAGCTCTGTCTGTTTTTTCCTTTTTTTTCCAATTAAAATTAAAAGAGGTGACATTTTCTATGCAGAGATTTTAGTTTCCATTGAAAAGCATGTAATTCAAATTTTCCAATCAATTGTAGTAAATCTTTAGATAAACCATTTCAGAAGGATATAAACCAGCATTGCATATGACAGTGCAAATCCCTTCCTGTGCTGTAACTTCATTATGCTCTTCCATACTGTTCAAGACAGAAACAGAGAGAAACAAGCTATTTTGCTAACAAGGATCTGAGATGGTATTGGAGGTGAAACATTTTAAGTTTCTAAATTTTTTTAACATTCTAAGTTCCACCATTTTAAGTTAACATCTTAAAGGTGCTCACAAGGCATGTGCGGGACAACCAGGGAATCAGGCCCAGCCAGCACGGATTCATGAAAGGCAAGTCCTGCTTGACCAACCTGATCTCCTATGACCAGGTGACCCGCCTAGTGGATGAGGGAAAGGCTGTGGATGTGGTCTACCTGGACTTCAGTAAGGCCTTTGACACTGTTTCCCACAGCATTCTCCTAGAGAAGCTGGCGGCTCACGGCTTAGACAGGTGGACTCTTCGCTGGGT
>NW_008795885.1:6131522-6141643 GCF_000699145.1 Aptenodytes forsteri | reverse complement strand
GGAAGTGGTGGAGTCGCCATCCCTGGAGGTATTTAAAAGACGTGTAGATGAGGCACTTAGGGACATGGTTTACTGGGCATGGTGGTGTTGGGTTGACGGTTGATCTTAGAGGTCTTTTCCAACCTTAATGATTCTATGATTCTATGATTTTCCATATGCGTTTAGGTTTTTTCACATACTAGCAAGACAGAAAAAGGAAAGAAAGAAAAAAAAATAGAAATCATAATACTATCCTTTTTTTTTACTTTTTTTTTCTTTTTTCTTTTTCTCTTTTTTCTTCTTTTTTTTTTTTCCTTTTTTTTTCTTTTTTCTTTTTTATACTGGGTGACTTTTTGTGTTACTCCAGCTATGGCATTCTTCAACATGTAGACTTTCTGAGTCATTTTTCTGAGGGGGAGAATTACTTCCCTCGAACTGCTGTCCACACTTCTTTTTATGCAGACCAGGATATGATTGGCTTTCTGGGCTGCAAGCACACATTGCTGACTCACATCCAATTTTTCATTGACCAGTATCCCAAGTCCTTCTTTGCAGGCTACTCTCAATCTCTTCATCCCCCAGTCTGTACTGATACTGAGGATTGCCTTGACACTGCTGCAGGACCTTGCACTTTGCCTTGTTGAACTTCATGAGGTTCACATGGGCCCATACTTAATCCTGTCAAGGTCCCTCTGGATGGCGTCTCTTCCAACAAGTGAATCACCTGCACAACTCAGCCTGGTGTCATCCGCAAACTTTCTGAGGGTGCACTCAATCCCACTGTTTATGTCATTGATGAAGATATTTAATAGTATTGGTCCCGGTACAGACCCTGGAGGAACATCACTCGTTACTGGTTTCCACTTGGACATTGAGCCATTGACTGTAACTCTTTGGACACGGCCACCCAGCCAATTCTTTATCCATCTAATAGTCCATCCATCAAACTAATATTTCTCCAATTTACAGGTAAGAATGTTGGGGGTCTGTATCAAAGGTTTTACAGACATCCAGGTAGCTCTTTGCTTCTCCACTGATGTAGTCACTCCATCGCAGGAGGCCACTAGATTGGTCAGGCATGATTTGCCCTTAGTGAAGCCATGTTGGCTGTCTCTAATCACCTCCCTGCCTTCCATATGCTTCAGCTTAACTTCCAGGAGAATTTGTTCCATGATTTTACCAGAAACAGAGATGAGGCTGACCGGTTGGTCATTCCCTGGGTCCTCATTTCTACCCATTTTAAAAATGGTTGTGATATTCCCTTTTCTCCAGTCACTGAGGACTTCACCTAACTGCCATGACTTTTCAAATGTGTGGCTTGGCAACTACATCAGCCAGCTCCCTCAGGACTTAGGTGGTCTTGAACCTGATCTTCTCTTACTTCATTCCCCCAGTCCCTGCCTTGATATTCAGCAACTTAAGAGACGTGGGAAGAGAGATTGCCATTGAAAACTGAGGCAAAAAAAATGTTGAGTACCTCAGCCTTCTCCATGTTGGTTGTCACTAGTTCTCCTATCCTATTTATCAGGGTGGTACGTTTTCTTTAATCTTCATTTTCTGACCAATGTATCTGTAGAAGCCCTTATTATTATTCTTTGCATCCCTTGCCAAATTCAGCTCCCGCTGTGCCCTAGCTTTCCTGATCCCATCTCTACACATTTGGGCAACGTCCCTATATTCTTCCCAGGATACATGTCCCTGGTTCCACTGCCTGTGTATTTTCTTCTTACATTTTACTTTGACCAGGAGGTCCTTATTGAGTCACGCTGGCCTCCTGCTTTCCTTGCCTGATTTCTTACATGTGAGAATCGAGGGCTCTTGCACTCTAAGAATAATGTTCTTAAAGAGCTGCCAGCTCTGTTCAGCTCCTTTATCCTTGAAACCAGGGGGTCCCATCCACTAATTCCTTAAGCAACTGAAAATTTGCTCTCTTAAAATTCAGTGTCCTGACTCTAGTCTTCACCTGGCTCATATCCCTCAAGAGTGTGAATTCCACCAGGTCATGATCACTGAAGCCCAGGCTGCCACCTATCTTGACCTCTCTAATTAGTTCATTTGTGTTGGTAAGCAACAAGTTTAGTAACTCTTCTCTGGTCAGGCAGTCTATCATCTGGACTGCTTGCAGTTTGTTGTGCCTCTTTTCCAGCAGATGTCAGGCTGATCGAAGTCTTCCAGCAGGATCAGCATCTGCAAGCATGAAGATTCCTGTTAACAGTCTTCCCTTGGTTGGATAGCCTATAGTAAACACCAACCATGAAGCTTCCTTTGTTGTCTTGGCCCCTAATTTTTACCCAAACTGTCCACCCGTTCATCACTGTTTTTCAAAGACAGCTCTGTGCAGTCAATCTTTTTTTTTTTACATGCAAGGCAACCCGTTGCACCTTCTTCCTTGCCTGTCCCTGAAGACAGATTTAATACTGAGACCAGTACTAAATTTTTAAGTTTATTAAGCTGAAATAATTTTCTTTAGAGACTTGGTAGTAAATCACCACCCTGACTTAAAGTTTTGGCCTACTCTAAAAAAATTATGTAAAAACTGTCTTTGTTAGCCAACAGCCTCCAAAACTTTTTGCACTTGGTAATATTTAATGGTGTTAGAAAGAGAAAGAATGTAGTACTTGATTTGGCTTTCCTAAAACTTCACAAGGCAACACTTTTATTGGATGCTAACTTAACTTCTGCTCATTCTTTTGCATTATCAGCAGGATAGTTTCTGAGTGACATTTTTACTGTGTACACCAACCCAGAGAAGATCTTGAAGTTGAAAGGCACTCATATTCAATTTATAAAACTGAAAATCCCTGTTCAGCTGTGTTTATGCTAAAGGTGGGGAGTGATCTGATGGATGACCAAGCACCCAGGATGTGATTCCACACTGTGCAGGGTGATGCACTATTCTCTGGTTCACTCTGGACTTACTTGTGGCAGAAAACCAGACATAAAGACAGAGGAAGAGCCGTGCTCCCCTCTAACACCCTCTAACTACAGCACTGAAATTCTCTTCAGAGAACAAGTCCTACAGTCTTCCTCCCTCCCTCCCTCTCTCCCTCCCTCCTTCCTTCCTTCCTTCCTTCCTTCCTTCCTTCCTTCCTTCCTCTCTCGTTTTCTTTCTCTCTTTCTCTCTTTCTGTATCTCTTTATCTCTTTCTCTCTGTCTTTCTCTCTCTTTCTCTCTTTCTCTCTTTCTTTGAGTTATATCTCTGCTTAGATTTGTGGTAGCATAGATGTGACTGAACAGCCCAGCAACTGTTTTACCTAGATCTGACCCAAACCAAAAGCCAGGTATTGCACTTGACTCAGAGCAAGATTAATAGCGCTAGGTAAGACAGAAAACTTCAGAAAATATAATGATGACTGTCACTTTTGTCTAAAACACAGAGAGAAGAAAATTATATCTTGTTTTTAAAAAAACAACAACAATAAAGAGTGTTAGAGAACTACAGAGTAGGAAGTCTTACTTCAGTTTCTATTTTTGCCTAAGAGGTTTCAGATCGATTTCTTCAGAAAATGATTTAGCCACCAGACCATAACCTGTTGGGCAGGAGTATGCTCCATCGTGCTGGGTGATGATTTGCAACTGTCAGGAAGGAATTCTGCATTCGTAAGACAAGAAGAAAGAAAGAAAACGTCATGAGATAGTGTTGACTTTCTGCCTGATGGATACAGCATTTTTCCTGAGAAATTTTAACCCTGTCAAACTGAGGTGGAATTTAGGCTAAGTTTGCTATCTCCCTGGAGAAAGCTTTCATATGAAATCACAAATTATATTATTAAAAGCTCCAATAAGGAGTTTATGTTCCATTAGAGTGAGTTAAGGAATGGTTTCTTGATCCTGACTGGATTTAGGTATAAACTATTCACCCTATTCCCCCTCCATGGGTAGGTGCCTCAGCTCTGCATAGTTCCTGACATAGATGTCTAGGTCTATTCCTGTACCTAGTCCAATAAAATCTAGTATATTACATAGCACTTCCTATATGTCAGAGTAGGAAGATGGTGATAAAACACTCAACATATTGTCCCAACTTAACCAGCTCATGCTTATTTGTTCCCATCTGCTGGTTTATATCTTTCCTGTGAGGCTTGTGATATTTGCTGATAGGGAAGCTTTTTAATATGCCCAGACAAGTAGTGTTCTTCTGAAGCCTAACTGATGAATTGCTAGAAACATCGGCAGAATTATAAGTACTTGAACAAGAGTAACCCTTTGCTTGCAAGTTACTTGTAGGAGTTAATCGGTATTTATTGCTGCCTACATCAGTAGTAGTTTATTTACCTCTAAAGCTGCATGCATACAGAGAACAATCTTTTACATAGATCTGAATTGTTTATGAATTTCTGGAAAGGAGTGGGGAGGAATGATAATATTTTTTTAGGGCATTGATTTTGCTAATTTCCCCCTGTGCTTACATGTAGCAGAAGATTGATATTTTTGCCAATCAAGGATATTGGGTTAATCCTTGGAGCTGCATTTAAACAGAATGATAGTTTGACCTGTAGTCCATCATCTAAGAGAGAGGGAGTGATAACGAAATTCATTCAATTATTTAGTTCCTTGACATGCTCTCTGGGACTGACATATAACAAAGGTTACATAAAAAGAAAGAGTAGCAGAATTTATTTCTTTGTTAAGCAAAATTAGTTTGATGTGATTATCATTTCAGGGTCTTTTTGTTCACAACTTGCCTAAATATAGATTGAGATTTAATTGGTAAGTAAAACAACTGCATAAGTTAACTTCATTTAAATTTTAATCTAGAAAAAAAGCTGTGTGAGTATATTCTATGCATAACAAACAGTGTCACTTCCAAATAACAGGATGTCCAGCATTTTCCATTGTGGAACTGATTTTCATTTGCCTCAAATGCTGTTTAAGCAAAAGGAGGATGGCGATTTTCCAACAGATATTTTAGCAATTGAAAGAAAAAGGTTTCATAAAAGTATACTGTTTTGCCTTATCAACAGTTTTCCTGAACTTCCCTTCTAAAAGTACTTATGGCTCTGTATCTTAGAGTGAGAATCTGAAATGGACACAGAAGTGCAGAGGTGCAATTCTTTATTCTTATGAAGAGTCCACCCTTATCTGCTTAGTTCAGAAATCTCAGTTCAGAAAACAAATAAACAAACAAACAAAAAAACCTTACCAAACCAGCTTGTATGTATCAATTTTCTTTAGCAGCTCAAACTTTTTCACATACCTTCTTGTGCAGTACTATTTTGACTGAGCATGTTCCATCCCAAAGCACCATTACACCAAGCCATACAGAGCTGATGCCTCCTAACAGAAGTGCTCCTGGCACCTGGAACATGGTGTCCTTTGTGTATTCACAAATGGACTCTTTCTTCTTGCCCATCCATCTCCTTTTTCTGTCCTGTTGTTAACCCAGGCATGAAAATAATTAGGTCTACTGATAGGCAAATCTTTTCTATAGAGAGGAAAATAGTAAGTATAGGTCTAAATGCAAAGGGTCCAAGACACGTTACTTCTACTGGAGATGTGCTATGCATCAGCACATGTTTGAATTCTGACACACTGAAGACACTTTGGAGTTACTGCACTTCCACACAATTTTAACAGGAGAGGAGTGTGGGAGAAAAGAAAGAACTGAGAACAAATGTCTGCTGAAACAGCCTGGCGAGAATGAAACAAAAAATATTAGTGAGGCATTTGCTGGACAAGAGGACTTGATGCAGATGCTTACAGCAGGCTATGCCTTTGAGCTGAAGGCAGGAAAGATTGGAGTACACTTAATTGGCAACTGGCTGGCTTGAAAGATATATGTAGGAAAGGGATAATTCACCTGAAGCTGAAAGAGAAAAAGAAAATATGAAGCTAGAAATTGGCTAGGCAAAAAATAAAGCTTTTTGGACACTTTAATATGGATTCAAAAATGTAGAAAATGGAAGGGGAAATATGATAAGGAGATAGAAGGTTCAGAGACTAGATGTGAGCCTCAGTTAAAAAGAAACCTCGGGATTACTGTTGTTCTGATTTCACAATTTGACAAGTGATGCAACAGTGCTTAAGTCCTATTGTAGTTATAGATAGAGAAAACAGAAAACAACGAGAAAGGCAACAGTAGAGTAATTTGATTAAATTTAATTCCAAACAAACTGTTTCTCATTGTCAAAAGACTGGAGATGGCTGCAGGGAAAAATTCTTTCTGTTACCGTCCTCTCCTTAGATCTTGAAAGCAGTGGAAACCTCTGAAGATGATAGCTAGGTATTAACTGGAGACTGAGTGCTTTGGCTTCCTAAAGGTTGTGTAACACTACAGTTAACTTTATGTATTGGGTGAAAGAAAATAGGAGAAAAGAATTGAGTATTGAACACAAGATGTTAAACATGGTCCAGATGATAAGAAGCTGAAGAAACAAAGGAAAGACTGTAAAGATCAAAAAATAGATGGATAGAACAAAAAGGAGAGAATGATGTCTTAAAGAGACCATGTTATCGTATGCAAAACTTGTAAAAGACATAACACCGTGATTTTTTTTTTTTTTTTTAATATTACATCAAGAAGTTCTGAACCAGGTAGTAGGAAAAATAACTTAATTTTCTGAATGTTTAAAGGTTCTTATAGCCGTTCCAATGGCATACTTCTCTCTTTCCCACTGGGAGTTGTGGATAGAGAGAATGAAACAGGGAACAGATCACCTTTGGATTACAGTTAATTACTTCATTAGAAGTCTTTAAAACAACAAGAAACTAGGAAAAATTACCTAACTAAAAGCCTGCTAAAGTTAAGTATTATCAAGAATGTATTAAAATCTTCTTACTTTGGCAGATAATTTACCTGAAAAATTTTTTTTTATCAGATTATTTAACCTATTTTTTCTGCTTCTAACTCAAAACCAACTTAGGCAAAAGAAGAATATTGGGCTTGCCTAATTTTATAGGGAGAAATTGAGGTGAAGTGTCATAAAACATTGGCAAATATTCTAAAAATGTATTGTATGTGTGTCTGTGTGTGTCTTTGTGTTAAAGACCTAAATATGTTCTATTGTCTCAATAGGTTTCAAAATAAGCCCATTTAATTAACAGAATTATTTGAAGGAATGATTAATCCCAAAGAGAGTAGATACTATGTACTATATATCCAGAGTAGAAATTAGATTGTTCTCTTCAGTTCTGTCAATTTTTTTTCCCCATCACTTAATCTTTTCATTGTCATGACAGTATGTGTGGATATAAATCATGTTTTTCAGAGGAAATCTTCAGCTTTTAGAGCTTGTGTCACTATGGCCTGACTGCTTCTATTACCAAAATAGCTTGCCTATTTTGATGCAGAAGTCTGTACTTTAAACTTCTGACTGTCTTCAGCAGAAGGAGAAGAAAGTCCTTCAGCAGAACCTTTTCTTCAAACATGTTCTCTCTCAGCACCTATGAGAGAACATTGTTCACCTGCAATACAATTAAAAAATAATAATAAAAATAATTACATTACTTTCCTCTAATTTGCAAAAATTAGAACAGAAGATAACATTGTCCATGCCCAAAAGAAGATGGAAGAAGTTTACTGGGCTTTGAAAGGATATATATTTTCAAAAGCCTGTGTCTGCTCCAGCTCACACTTTGTTACCTCTGTAAATTTATTGTATTCTTCTCAGTTCTAATAACATTAGGGAGCTATTATAAGAACATCTGCAAACCCAAATTATATTGAGACAGAATCTACATCAAATCTTATCAATACAAATTAAAAATCACAGCAATGACTGCATTTGAGGGCAAGAAATCAGGTCTTAAATAAACCTACCCATGCAGAGAGACTCTAATAACAGCAGGAGCACAAAAAATATTTTATATTAGACATACTTGAAGACTAAGATACTTTTCAGGTCTCACCTAAACAAGTGTGGATCACTAAAGTTTCTATTTGTATTAAATATGCTGATATTTGTACTCATAATTTAAAATGAGTTTTGGGATCAAAAGAGAAGTATGCAAGGAAAGAGTTTGTTCTTTGCTGGATGCTGTCAATTTTTATTTTCATTCCACAGAGTTTGCCAAGTAATTCAGAAGGGTGCTATGGGAGCACAGAGAAAGAAAAGAAGAGCAAGCTGAGCTGAAGGAAAAAGTGATAAAGGCTTTTTTGGACTTGTTAGCATAATTACAAGCTGCTTCTTATGCTTATTGACTATACCCTGGGCAGGGAATAGACAAATGAAGTCTCTGAACAGGAAAAGTATCTTCTCTAGGAAAAGTAATGAGTAAGCAAATTACTTCAGGTGTCCAGATGACCATATGGCCAGTACTGAAGTTGTTGTCAATTCCTCTAGCAAGTCTTATGCACCAATATAACATTTCTGTCTAAAATACAACATGAGCTTATCATTCATTTTCCTTCAAGAAGGATTTTCAGAAGTCATAGGTGGCTTTACATGCAAATTAAAATTAAAAAAAAAAAATCTGTCTGGCAGAATATAGATTGAAAATACATTCATGCTTAACAAAAGACAATTATTAGCTAGCTGAATAGAAATGGAAATTGAATATAAACTGAAAAAGAAGTGTTAGAGACATTGAAAGGACTATGAACTGATAAAGATGGTTTTATTCATTACTACATTCATTTTCTAAAACAACAACAACATAAGAAGGAGAAGACACTGGATAATATCTTTAATAAGGGCAAACTTACAATAGGTTATGAAACACAGAGTTTTCATTAGGTACTCAAGAAGCCTATAAGTGGCTAATTAAAGCTGCAGAAGTAAAAAACAAAACAGCGAGTATTTCACATTTACACTTAATGTTGATCATTACTTATCCAAAAAGCTTTAGGGAAAGGGAAGAGTAACTTTGGTGAATCACAGTGTCATTATGTTGTTTTGAGAGGCTGATTTGAGGGAATTGTATGCATACTTGAGAATTCATTTCCACAAGACGTAAGAAAACTATGAGCACCATCACTTTCAGAAAAAACTTCTGAACTCGTTTCTGCAGCTGAACTTTCTCTTGATAAACTAGCCTAACAAATCACTTCTAATATGCTTATGTTACCCCTCCTTACAAGGAAATGTGTAAATAATCTGTGATCTATTGTCCATTTCTCAGACCATTGGAAAAACTGAAAAAGAGAAAAAAATACAGATATATCCTAAGTAAAGGAACTTGAATGCTCATTTGAAAAGGGAGAACTAGGTGGTGACATTAGAATACTCCTTCCATCCACTTACACATATTTTTACTGTGTAGAACGAAAAAATAATAAAAATTAAATTACTGTGAACTTTCAAATGAATCATAGCCACTCTGAATTTGTTTTTCCATTCCCAACCCTAATGTTCCATTTATTACTTGCTCTTTAATCCACATAAATGTGAAACTCTTAACTGTATTCATGTTGAACAATAGTTTTGTAAAAAAAACCCTACTCTACTATATTTGTTAGCTTTGGTTTCCAGATTAAATGTACTCATATTGAAATTAAAATACAGAGGCGCAAGGGAGAATTTTATCATTAGCAGTCTAATAGGCTCATCCTGAGATTATTCTCTTTCTAGTGTGTAGGTGATACCTCACCCACCACTAAAAAGTTAGTGTGTGCTGAGAAAATCGTGGTCCACACCCTGGAATATTTTCACAGCACTGACTAGGTAGTATCCCACATACTGTCAGGGCAGGCCCAAAAAAATGGACAAAGACACTAGCAGGCAATAATTTGAAGGAGCTGAGGTCTGCCTGCTAGCCAGTTTTATTAGCTCTCCTGATAACACACCAAGGGCAGCCATAGACATAAAATTTACAAAACATCATTTCCTTTGAACTGGTAGCCATGTAACCCTGACAGATACAACAGCATCATACCTGTTTGAAAAGAAAGTCCAATTCTCTAAACTTCGTTTAGCCACAATTTCACTTACAAATATATTCCCTATAAAGGAAGTATAGTGACTTTTCAAGCTTAGTACCATAGTGTAATTTTTGGACAAACATGTTTTCAGATCTATGCGGGTGGCTGATGAGGCATGGGTGGGGCCAAGAGTAATGGCAGCAGATTTAAATGCGGTGTAACCGCCACCAACCATCACTCACAGAGGCGACCAGCTCTGGGGCAGGCGCGTCCCGCAGCGGAGCAGCAGATCGTGGTGTACAGGGGGGTTTCCTGAGCCGGGGAACCCACAGGGGAGCGCAGG
>NW_008795885.1:6113384-6127575 GCF_000699145.1 Aptenodytes forsteri | reverse complement strand
GAAAATGACCAGGGGGATGGAACACCTCTCCTATGAAGAAAGGCTGAGAGAGTTGGGGTTGTTCAGCCTAGAGAAGAGAAGGCTTTGGGGAGACCTTATTGCAGCCTATCAGTACTTAAAGGGGGCTTATAAAAAAGATGGCGGCAAACTTTTGTAGCAGGGCCTGTTGCGACAGGACAAAGGGGAATGGTTTTAAGCTAAAAGTGGGTACAGTCAGACTAGAGATATGGAAAAATTTTTTATGCTGAGGGTGGTGGAACACTGGCACAGGTTTCCCAGAGAGGTGGTGGATGCCCCATCCCTGGAAACATTCAAGGTCAAGTTGGACAGGTCTCTGAGTAGCCTGATTTAGTTGAAGATGTCCCTGCTCGTGGCAGGGGTGTTGGACTAGATGACCTTTAGAGGTCTTTTCCAACCCAAAACATTCTATGATTCTATAATATATTCAGTGAGAACAAATAAAATGTTATTTTGAGTTCTGGATGAGTCACATTGTACAGTATATTTGAAAAAAAAAAAAAAAAGTACTGAATAAGGTGTAACTGTGTAAGCTAGTATAGTGTTACCTCCCAGTATTTATCTGTCTGAATGAGAAAATAATGATGTGAATAGCAGCAGGTGTTCTTGATGCTCTGAATGGAAGACAACTTGTTTCATATCCTGCCTCCACTACCAAATAACCCTCACAGTCAAGAGCTAGGATGCCATTGACAAGACCATGAATATTTATTTGTGAAAAGGCAGTGAAACAGTTCCAAATGTGATATTTCAAAAAGAATTTTTTAGCCACTGCATGCAGTAGTGTTCAGGATTTCAGACTGTCTGTACTGCCTTGGTGTTGTCTGAGTCAATTTTTTATACTGTCATATAAATAAATAAATAAATAAATAAATGAAAACTTCAGTTGAACATTCAATGAACATTTCAGAAAGTTTTTCATTTGGAAAAAGTAGCATGGATTCTGCTTGAATAATAAGTTACTAGTGACTTCTGCTCTTTCAGTTATCTGGCCTTGATTGTATGAATACTATTACATGTACATTTACTAAGGTACTCATCTGTACAGGTATCTACAGACTGGGCCCTGAAAACACTTACACAATTATTATTATGTAGGTAAGAACTCATTTCAACATTATTTTGTAGTGTGGTGTTGATTATTTTACAGCAGTCCCATTATAGGTTTCTGCAGACACACCTGTTCTTTGTACTATCTTTCAAAGCATTTGTCACCGAAGCTGTATAACTGTAGTTATCCATTGGGTAAAAATCCCTGATGTCATCCAGATCATTTTGGGAAGATTCCAAAAAATTTCTGTGGGTCTGAATTTTGTGTAGTCATTTACTTGTATATTTTCTTCTACCTAGTTTTACTCTAGCTCCTGCAACCTGACTGATTCATTTATTAAAATTAGCCTAGTAATGGACAGCTTATTTTGAACAAGGGTTCTACAATGAATGCAAAGTAATAATCAGCCAAGGTTGCTCCTGAATGCTTTGCTCTGTGACCAGAGATCTGCAAGGTAAACAGTGAATATCTGTTAGCATAGGTTTTAGTTGGACATTTGATACCCAGAGAAAAATAAGCAAGAAGGTGAATGAAGCAATGGATACATTTCTGAGGAATGAAGTCAGTAGATTGCAAGTGACAGGTTCAATTACTGGTCTGTGGACCAGTGACACATCTGCCTTAAACTCTGAGAAATGGGCAGTGGAAAAGGGATGAATAGCTCTTAAGATTTGGAGAAAATATGTAACCATTCAGGCAGAAAATTAGCAATTACATTTCGTGCCATCAGTAATAAGAATTTCAACAAAGATCTTAGGTTAACATCAGACCGTGTGACAGTATATCAACCATTACACCTGTGTTCAATCAGCAACCACATCCCTCAATGTGATACTGAGCTGCTTAGTTCAAATGTGGCTTGTTCAGTGATAAGTAAGATGGCTGACATCTGTTACAAAAGTATTCAAAAGCAATTTATTTCATAGTCTTGATGCTGACTGTTGAAAGATTTCATTTTATTTTTTTTAAATTTAGGTATGACAATTTATCTCTTCATGCTTTTGTTCTGAAACCCCATCCCTTTCCTCTCCAGAAGCACAGACTGTCACATATGCTCCTCATAAACTACTACAAATGGGTAATCAGTATATTTACTGGTAATAACAATGCAAGTGGTAAATCAGATTACTGAATTCAGAAATATGGAACTCTAGATATTTCCACCTTAATATGGAATCTAAAGTCATAATATGGAACCTAAATTCATTATCATTATTATACCATGAAAGAATAAAATTTAGTGTCAAAACCCAAATTGACTAATATATGATCAATATAAAATAACACATTATAATAGGGACAGCTTTATAAATACTAAAAATATACCTCTGTTTCCACTTTCTAAGCTATACATTTTTGAAGGGATCTTCAAAAGTGCTGAGAATGTTTTAATCAGTCTGTGAAAAAAAATCCTACTGATACAACTAAGGACAGAAATAGACTGTCCATACTGGTTTGTTTCTGAAAGTTGTTTGTTTGGGGGGGGTGTGGGTGTTTGTTTGTTTGTTTGTGTGTTTAATTCCTGCTCTTAATGTCCTTCAGAGCATGTCTATATTGCTGTCAGAAGTGAGACTGTAGCTTTTGTCAGGATACCTGGCTAGCTCTAAAAAAACTTGTTACTACACCCATAACTCAGAGGTCATTCCAGACTGTGTATTTGTCTATGGGACTGTGAACAGTATTCAGGCATGCTAAGCTCCATACCATTACAGATTCACTGGTAGCAACCTTGCATTAAAATATCATTAAAGTATGTGGTGCAGACATACTCTCAGTATATTGCTCTCAGAACACATCTCAGTTTGTTCAGTATGAACTGGGGGATCACAAAAAGAAAAACAACAACAACAACAAAAATGTAAGCAAGTGCAATGTACAAAACACATTTATTTCACAGAAAGGTGTAAGACAGTCTAATCAGTAATCCTAATGCCAGTATTTATGTTGCCCCTAGCTCCACAGTAAATGTTTTTACACACACACCATATTCCTTTAACTTTGAGGAGACATAAGAATTCTGAGTATTCTTTTCCTGTTCAGGCCTAGCAGATAAAATGAAATTACATGTGGGATGTTCCTTCATCTGATTGCACATAGTCCTGCTGTCATCATGTATATTAAGGCACAAACCAACAACAATAACAAAATCATCTCTTTGTTCCTATAGCTATCCAGAACAGAAATATGGGCATAACTTCCCTCAAAGAGCTGAATATGGTTTTATAAATACAGCCAGGCCTTTCCCTCTATAAAGGAAGTCTGGTGTTTTTTTAATTTGGTCTTATGTCTATTAGCCTATCTCTATTTTTGCCTGCAAGTACTTCATTGACCGATCCTCTGAGAAGAAAGTAAGTTGCTTACATGAAAATTGTGATTCGTATAATAAATAACAATTTTATACATTTGTATGGAAGAAAACTGTTTTTTGAACTGGCTGGAGAGTGCAATCACAGCAGGCAAAGAATTTTGGAAATCAAGTGGGGTGTTTTTTTTTTTTTAATATGCAGTATCTTTCCAGCACTATATTCATTTAAAATTGCATTTAAATTAAAATGCAGGAATACAAAATAACAGCAGCTGTGATGCTAGAAAAAAATTTAACCATGGAGTTTTTCTACGCTTGCTTTATTTGCCTTTCAGCTTCAGCTTCACTTTGTAAATATCAATATGTTGTTTTTTCAATACCTCGATTTGTACTATATGACAACTGCAAGAGAAATGCTCGTTAGAAAAAGTAAAAGATTGATGTCCACCAGCACTAGGATATGCTCTGTAAGAGGTGGGAAGCAGCAGTCAAATGGGATCCACTGTTGGCTGGCTGGTTCCCAAACCACCTGGACACTAGCCTTGAGGCTCCTCTACATGATGATAACTGCCTGCAGGACATACGTCACACAAAAATTGTCTCTGGGGAGCTGTGTGTTTTTGCCTACTGCCTTGCTGAATTTGCCCTGCTCCTTGCCACACACCTGTGTTCTGGGAAAGTGAAGATGTGGGAGTACATTACCACAACATTTTTATAGGCTTTACACCTCTCCACTAGTAACTGGCAGCTAAAAAACTTTACTTTTTTTTTCCTACCATTTCAGCAGCTCAAAAGGAGTGGGACCACAGCTGATGATGTCATGCACTATTTTATATAAAAGGTTTCTTTGTAGATAGTCACTTGTATGGGCTTTTTTGCTAGGCATGATTGATCAGAGGTTCCTTCTTGAGTGGAAAACAAAATTCTTTGAGTTCGGCCCAGGAACCTGCAAAAGTAAATTGCATTCCTTAGTTGCTCACAGTGTGTAAAATTTCCTGATTTATGAACAATAAATCCAAGAGTTTAAACCAAACATAAATTCATACTGAGGAGAAAGTCACACTAAAGACAAATGCAGTATAACCTTCAGAAAAGTGAATCCACCGAACAATTTCAAGTCAGGCTATCAGCTTCAGAGTATATTCACTCTTCCAAACAGTCCTCTGACTGGGAGATGTAAATGAAATAACTATAACCTTCCTTTCTTTTTTATGCATTTTTACTGTTGTTTCTCAAGGTTAGAAGAAATCAAACTTTAGGCTTTCACATTTCTTCCTAGACACATATTGTAACCTATTGCTACAGTTCAGTGCTGTACAGGACTTTTGAATTAACTGGTTGCTCCGTTCCTCAAATGTATCTCACTAAACAGACTTAGTCCGTACCACAAAGGAGACACATCCACATAAAAACTTTTCCATTTTTTTTTTACTTCCTTACTGAAGAAGCATTTATACAAAGCCTATTCTTGAATTATATAGCATTTTAAGAAAACATCTAAAGCATTACATATCTAATTGATTTTTAGTTAGTTCCCTTTGCTCACTGTCAGGGGCTGGAAAAGCTGCCTCATTGGTCTATGGATCCCAGCAGCTCTTAACTTCAGGACCAAAAATTAAAACGATAAAGTGAAAACAGTAGAAAACCATTAAAAACCTCAAACACTCCAAAGCTTTGTCTTTTATGTGCAAAAGATTTCAGTGATATAAAGACATTGACATTATGTAGGTCACTACCCAATTACCAGCAAAATGCCAGTAGGTTGCACCACATTCTTCCTATATAAACACAGTCCTCTCAAAAGCCTCAGCAATGCTCTCTGGTAAACTGAGTTGGTGCCACAGTCAGCTGGTTTCTACTGGGTGCCAACCTGCGTTTCCCAATGCACTGAACAACAGAAGTTAGCATTCCAGCCCTTTTCAGTGCATCACCTTACACACTGAGTGGCCTGAATGTGCTTGCAGGACATGTTTTCTTCCATTCCCCTATGTAACTTCCATACAGTCCATATTTTAACTCAATTTCAACTCATCTCAAAGCAATTTCTCTAATGTAATAAACTTTTTTTAAAGCACAAGGGCACTTCTGTCTGAATTTTTTCCCAATTAGCCAGATGATCTTTCTACTCTCACTCCTATCATTCATAACTGTGGTAGTAACACTTTTAAGCGTAGATAAAACCTAGATTGTTTACAGCCAGATAATACTGTGAATAATTCCTCACCTGCTTGACTGAACAAGATTTACTATTTTTGAATATGTGACCTGATATAACACATCTGTCTCTTTATCCACTGTTAAACAAAATGAAGAGCTGCCTCTGGCATTTCTACAAAGGTTAGTGAGTATGGGATTGTGAACCAGCAGTAAGCAATCTGTAAGCCTACAAAATGTTTTGCTAAGTCGTGTAAAATGTCTAAATAATGAGTGATAATGGAGATGAAGGGCAGAAATAATGTAATTGATGAATTCTATTTCAGCATGTGAAGATACAACTAAAACTGAGAGTGTAGAAATATCTTCAGATTTGTACAAGCATGAACAGCCATTTAACTGTATTGTAATATAGATAAGAGAACTGAATCTGTAATGTATCGGCAGCTTCTCTCAAAATGTTATTCTCCCATATGATTATATCAATACATTGTTTTCTTCTGTCATACTTTTTTCTCTGGAATCAAAGATGACAGTTCTAAAATATGCAGGCTAATAATACAAGATAGATTGCAATAAAGTATGTTGTTTAAGCTGCTTTTCTTCAACTTAGGTTTTTATTAGCTAAAATTATGGAACATATTCTGTTCAGAGTAACTTTATCTGCAAAACTGGTTTAGTTCCACTGCATGAAGACTGGAGGGGACACAAGAGGGTCACACAGAGAACCATGGTTTCTGAGTTGTGTGCAAAAGTTCTCTGTAAGGGCTTACCAGCTGACAAGATGTGATGGGAGAGAATAAATGGACAAGGAATTGAATGGACAGCTTTCCTTTACTCATCATGGAAAAATGTAAAAAGACATATTAAATCTCCTCAATGCAACTATAAATATAGATAAAACTAGGGAGACATCCCAGAGTGGGACATCTACATATCTTTTTCCTTTTGTGTACTTTTCCCTGATAAATGACTTAAAACATCATCCTAAGAAATTCACAGGACTCTGCTACATATCTTGGCAACTACCTGCAGGGTATATATTGTAAATTTCTTATAACTTTAATTTGTAAACATCACCAAGAACCTCTTCCTTGACGATGAGAATGTGTACAATTTTGAAAAAGTATATGTGACATGACTCACATAAGTAGTTTTATTGATTAAGCCTATTCTGTACATGAATTGTAGGATCTGGTGTCACCCGGCATGCCAGGATACTGCAGAAATCTACAACTTACCTGCGTAGTGTAGCCACCAAAATCCAAAGCTCTGTAAGAAGGACCTTAGAAGATCTTCTAGGAAAGATTCCTGGTGATTTTTCACCTAATGAAGGTTTCTTGACACACTTGCAAGGGCAGAAGACAAAGACTGAGAATTCATTGTTGGGTGTGGAGTGCCAATGCATGCTCACAGGATCAAGCTTTTCCTCCTGGAATTATCTGTTGTGTGATCCCAGCCTCAAGAGAATTACAGCAGCTAAATAGTACAGATAGACTGAAAATTTCCCTCAAGCCTCTCCCTATGCTGGAGCATACATTTTGCTTTTAAAGCAAGAACTGATGTTACCTATGTGTCTAAGTGTCAGCAGATGCCCAAATCCTTTTAAGTGTAAGTAGCTTACACTTAAGTACCTATATCACATGTAATCTGTTTAGAATCACAAGAATGACAGTTAATTTCTTGTAATTTACATTTCTGTGGTATATTACCATGTAATTCCCAGTCAGTTCTGAGTGTTAAATTAATTTCTGTGATGAAAATGTTTAACTTTACAAACTACTATTTGTAAGCAGGTATGAGAACATACTTTTATTAAAAAAGGGAACAGGTTTTTGTCCCCCACAACATTTCCCATGTTTAGTTTAAAGCCCCAGATTTTCATGTTTTTATCATGGTATTTATTCTTTTCTCCTTAAGAAATCATGATGTCTTGTGAATCCATTTATACCATTAGTTCAATCAGTCATGTTCCCTGATTATACAGTCAGTGCTTTCTTTCACACTTTGCATTAAGTAGTTGTTAGTTCTCTAATTTTACTCTGTTCTTAACTTTGGCTTTTATCCACGAAGGCTCTTAAACATGGGCTTATTTGCCTGACTTCAATGAAACTACTTATGCACTAAAAGTTAGACTGTATGTAAGTTCCTTGCTGGAACAGGACCTTCTAGTTGTAAACCTTCATTTCTGAGCCTGCTACAATTATGAATAATATATTTCTTTTAATTTATCATTCACTTCTGGGACTTTAAAAATGTAAAATACTTCACAGACTCCTGTCTCTTTGAGAATAAGCACAAGTTGCTTCTTTTTTATAAAACATAGATTTATTGCCTAGACAAAACAAATATGAAGTGTCATTTTCCTTGAATTATTTAATAAAGGATTAAATAAATGAAAGGAAACATTTTGCTTTGATCATCAAGGGGCTATGCAGCTCAAGAGGCTAGAAACAGCCAAGCATAGATTTGAGTATGACACATGATGTACTGACAGCAATTTATTACCATCTCAATAGCATCTTTGTTACCATCTTGGCTTCTTGGCACAAATGTGAAGTGAGCTGATGGCCGTTATCCAATTTATAGAGGACATGTCAACATCAAAAATCCACCAATACAACTGAAACTGATTGTCCCATAAATTGGTCATTTCAGGAGACAGTCCAAGAGCTTAGCGTTTCCATTTTCTATTCACTGTTTCTGAATGTAGTCAATGCTTGTAAATGGAGCTGAAGCAGAGAAAGAAGGCAAACAGCAACAGACAATATTTATTGTTTAATCCTTAATCAGAAACTCATTGAGGATATTTCGAAAATTACATATCTGAATTTATCTTTGTTTGAAAAAACAAAAACCACCTTTTTTTCTCATTAAAAGAAGTGGTCTGCCTTACTCTTAGCAAACTCTAAATAATGCAACTTGCATGGAGCATATATGTTAGATTCTAAACAAATGTTTTAGACAGTCACGTTTTAAAAACATTCATAATTTCTTAAAAAATGAATGCTACATTTAAATATTTAGCCTTCCTTTTATAGATAGAGAATAGATAAGGGTCATTAAAGAATCTGCTGCTCTTTTTAGGCTTCAAGGTCATGCTGAAAGAACATTTTGTGGAAAAAGTGCACCCAACATAAGAGCTGCAGAAATCATGATGGGCAACTGCCATTCTAAAAGACCAGGTATATAATCCCTCATTACTTTGTTTGTATTGTTCAAAGTCTGCATTAAATCTACTAGATACTAATGGAGACCTGTACAGAACGTTTCAGATATGATGGTGTAGTCTCCTCAAAGTGCCATAGCTGAGTGAGGATGGTCCTGGCCATAAAACCAGATAGGTTTACTCTGAGGAGTTTTTCTACTATTTGAGTTGACAGACTCACTGTCCAGCCATACTGCTAGCTCACAGGAGCATTCACAGGGACAGCAGATTCACAGAGATCTAACTGGTAGCCACGAGAAAGAAAAACAGTGCAATAGCACACAGTCCACAATCCAGTACTTGTCACATAGATGAGTTCAGTAACCTATATCAGACCTGGAATATATGGTTATAACATTTACCTTCCTGCTAATGTGGCATGCACATATACTGTTGCCCACATTTCTACTGCTGCACAGACATAATGTTCTTTAATTTTTGTAGGTCTTAAGTTCCTATAAAATCGTATGCTACGGGGACAGATTGAGTTTAGGCTATCCCCAAAGGTGTTGAGCATCTAATGTGCTATGTGCCAAGAGTTAAGCTCTGGATCATTCATTTCAGCAGCACTATAGGCCCATTGGCCTTCTTTCCTTTCCACCTCTTTCTAATTTTCTTTAATTATCTGTTTGTTTCTCAAATACCCTTTGCAAAATTCCCAAATGGGTAACTGATCATGTCCTCTGAAAAAAATAATCTGCTATAAATGCCTCACATATTAATGTACTTTGTAGAACAGACATGTACTATAATGATGGAAGGAAATTTTCATACTATAAAGTCATCTGATTTAATTATTAGCAAAACAGAACATTGTCTGTTTATGCATCCCTTTCTCAACCTTATTAAAACATCAATCTAGCAATTCATTATTAAATAAATATTTAATAAAACTTATCACATCACAACATACATATGTACTTCAAATTAAGCATATTTCTACACTGTATCTGCTGCAATCAAGGGAAAAAAATGCAATCCTTCAATTCTTTGAATCTGTTTATAAAAGCAGGCTAAATGACGTAGGTATAGACATAAGATGAAGATGCAGAATGAGAAAATATTGACTCCCACTCCCCTTGTCCCCAAGAACAGTGAGTTAACATTTGAAGTTACAGTTTTAATTTAAAAGCTATTGGTTATATTTATTTAATTTCTTTTAAGTCCAAATTTAAATTACATGCAGGTACATGCAAGGCTAATTTCATAAGAAGGTAGATGTCTAGTCATGGACATTTTAAATTTCAAACTTTTTTAACTAATCCCTCATAAGAAGTTGTCAGCAGACAGTGCTGTTACTGAATTAGATTTTTCATATCATTTTAGAGCATTCACACCATATAGAAGAGGCTTAATCTCCATGACATTCTTCATGTTGGTAAATCAGCCCTTTAGAGACAGAAGTGAGGTTTTCATCACTCAGTGAAGTGAAGGATTTCAGTCTGGGCATCGTGTGGAGGAGGTTTTGCTCCAGACATATAACCTCAAAAATGTTAATAGGTATAGAATTTATAAGGTGGGATTTATTTCCTCTGAAAGGCAATTTGTGTAATTCCTGTAACAGGTAATCCAAGAATTTGGGAAACATCCTTTTATTGGACAGCTTGTGAAGACATAAACTGTGTCCTGGGGAGAAATCATCTCATTGTAACTGATATTTCAGTTTATTATACATTGATTTGTGAACAAAGAGCTTTCTGAAGATTAAGCTCCTCTTGTACTTTTTAAGACATCAAAAATAGTATGAGAACTCTTTGAAAATTTACTGTTCTTCCTGAGTAATTCTCATAAGAGACAACTAAAGCTTTTGGGGGCTATTTAAGAATCTGCTTGGCTGGGTACTTTTTCTCCTTCAGCAGACTTTATAAAGCAGAATTATTCTTCCATTAGGAAAAAGTGTGTGAAGATTATAATGTTTTATTATATCTCCTTTCTTTTGGAATACACATTCAGACTTTTAAAATGTTAGGTCTTACTGTAAGCTTGGTTTCAGAGCTGATATAAAATCATTTGACAGTAGTTTTCAAATTTTATTTAAGGGTCTGACTCTTCCTCCTCACTCTATGCTTGACAACATTGGAAGTATAAGGTGCTTATTCAGTGACAGATAATTCAACCTCATGTTTCAAAATCTCATTTGCAGTTATGGATTGTTGTAAAATTTAAAGTGGACTGTGAGAAAGTTATTCAGAGTTTTAATACCTGCTATTGTTGAAAGGGATGTTCGATTCTGTGCAAGACTTTGAACATGTTTGGTCTTAGAAATATGCAATAGCAACAGGAGAGAATGTTATGTGTAGAAAAGAAAGAATAAGATGGAGGTATGATCTTTGCATAGGTGCCTCCCGATAGCTTTGTACATACAGTGTTTTGTGATTTGTAATCTAAAGACGACTGAACACGTGCACTGGCTGGAGATGACAATACCCACCTTGCTGAATATGTGCTTAGTAGTGGGTGGAGGAGATATGTGGCAGAAAATTTGTATAATGCTGGCCAAATACTCTTGTTCAGCAATTGGTACTCTGAGAAGTACTCATTTTTATCACGGATATATTCCAGTTTTCTCAGCAGTAGTAGCAGTGTACTCCTCCTGTTCAAGGGAAACAGAGGCAACACAGACTAGCTCACAGTCCTCCAGAGTCTTCTGAGTACGAGGATGTGCTTTGTCTCATGAAGAAGTTTGTATCACAGAACACTTCTCTGGTTGCTCTGCAGACATGATGTGACGCTGAATGTCAGAGGACGTGCTTCTGTCACCAAATACATCTATCTTTCCACACGGCTTTTTGTGTTCCAGGTGGAATTTGCTGCAGCCTCTCAGGTCCCCAAGTACCCTCCATAAAAGAGAGAGGAAAGATGTCAGTGCCTTCTGATTTCATGGATGTAGGTTGCTCTGCCTGCCCTAAAAATTCCAGTGAAATCTGAGCTGATAGACACATAGAAAACATTGGTGAATTCAAAAGTAGCTCTATAGTACCTCCTGGATCCATTTGCTTTCCTTCTGCGCTGACCTTTTGAGCCATGTTTCCTTTGTGATTGTATTTTGTCTGTTTCACTAAGCCTAATGTCTCCACTCATCTGCAATAACAGTCCAAACTAATTCTGCATTTGCATAGCTGGCAGTTGGTACAGGCACTGCTCTCATCGTTGAGTTGGAAATTATTCAGAATTCAAAAGCCTGCCTGATTTCATTTGGCAGGGAAAAGTTTGGGAGTTGCAGCTGATGGCAGCTATAGTTGAATGAAACACAATGTGAAAGCACTGTCTATTCTTTCCTCCCCTCTCACTTTTGTTTAACCAAATAAAGTTCACAAGAGGTGGAGAAAGTGACTTTTCTTATGCAGATCACACCTATCACTATAGCTTAAATGAGTGAGCAACTTCTGAAGAATACCACTATGCCGTGTTGGTTGAAATACAGTAGTTTATACAGTGATGAACTAATTAAAAACAGAGAAACACATCTTCCTCTTTTTTTCTCTCCACCTTACAGATATGAATATTATATTGTGTCCCAAGTGTCTTACAGAAAGGTTGTTTTTACAAGTATGATTTTATCTGCTGCTACATCTAACTTTAAATTCTGCAAAAAGGTGAACCTTCTTCACTTAAAACCCACATTTAAGAGTTAGAAAAAGTATAACTTACTGATTTGTTACTGATATATGCCATGAATATTTCCTTTTCCTATTAAGTCTGTTTTAATTTACTTCATGGCTGAAGACCTGCTCAGCATCAAAACTCAAAAATAACCTCCATCACAAGACTGGATTATCTTTAAATTAGTATGTTGAACCAGTAAGAAAAACATAAACTAATCCAATGAAAGAAATATAGAATTATATTAAACAGAGGTGGAATTTTCCAACTTGATTTCAAAATGAAAAAGCACGGCTGAAAACACTTTTGAGTATTACTTCAAGTTTGCTGAAATCTATTCAGATTCACAAGTGTCCTCAGCTTCCAACTGAAAAATAATCAATTACCATTATTTTTGAAACCCACTAGAAGCTTTACTGTCTTTAGCAAGAGAATAATTCATTATATCTTTCTATACCTTTTAGGGGCTTTACTACACTGCCCATATAGCCTTTGAACAAATGGAGTAAAACATCTTAATGTTCTAAAGTGACAGATACTTTTGTTCTTGTAATGCTGTGTACAGTTATATATAAAGGACCACAACTTAATGAACCTTAACAACAAGAAAATATGGACATAATAAATATATGAGCAATTTATGTCTGAATAGAAAATTTTTGTTTGCTTTGAGCGTTATTAAACTCAAAATGAGTTTCTGAATCTCATTCATTTGTTCCTATTGGGGGTGGGGTGGGTTTGTTTGTTTTCTAAAGCCAGAGCTCTGCTGTTTTGACTAATCTCAACAGAGGTACACAGTCACATTCTTTTACCCTGCACTTTTGCATTAGGGTCAGATTTTTTAATACCAGTGGTTAATCTTTATCCTGTTATTTAAATAAGATCCAAACAATGAATTTCTGATTCAGTCTTTAGTCTATGTACCTTTACATCCCTCATTCTTTTTCAAAAAAATGTGATTTTACTTAAAAGTTGCTCGGCTTTTCTCTCTTTTTCAAGATGCTTAGATGGCTATGTGTAACCTACCTGTAGGCTGCCCTTTTCTAATACCACACATGAAGAAATAATAATTATTTTCTCCTTTATGCTGTTGTTTCCATGGAAATAAACAGATGAAGCTCTGTAAGAACACAGCAAAACATTGCTGAGTATCAAAATATTTTGATACTCATCTATTATTTAAAATTAGGTAACATAAAAAATACACTTCTGTTCTCCAGCTAAAAATTCTATTTTAACCACAGAAATAACCATTTTCACTCTTCTCCACCAAAAGTTCAGGTTTGTTCAGATATTCAGCTGCTAGAATATCTGAAAAACTGGCAGTCTGTAGATTTTAACAGTCTTATGTTGATATCTAAGTCTCTACAGAAGGCAAAATGTCAGATTATACCAATTTATTTGTATTATATGTATTATAGAATGATAGAATCATAGAATCGTTTGGGTTGGAAGGGACCTTTAAAGGTCATCTAGTCCAACCCCCCTGCCACGAGCAGGGACATCTTCAACTAGATCACGTTGCTCAGAGACCCGTCCAACCTGACATTGAACGTTTCCAGGGATGGGGGATCCATCACCTCTCTGGGAAACCTGTGCCAGTGTTCCACCACCCTCAGCATAAAAAATTTCTTCCTTACCCCTAGTCTAAATCTAATCCCCTTTAGTTTAAAGCCATTCCCCCTTGTCCTGTCACAACAGGCCCTGCTACAAAAGTTTGCCGCCATCTTTTTTATAAGCCCCCTTTAAGTACTGACAGACTGCAATAAGGTCTCCCCAAAGCCTTCTCTTCTCTAGGCTGAACAACCCCAACTCTCTCAGCCTTTCTTCATAGGAGAGGTGTTCCATCCCC
>NW_008795885.1:6101089-6112792 GCF_000699145.1 Aptenodytes forsteri | reverse complement strand
ACCGCACCACTCAGCTTGGTGTCATCTGCAAACTTGCTGAGGGTTCACTCAATCGCACTGTCTATGTCATTGATGAAGACATTAAACAGTATCTGTCCCAACAGGGACTCCTGCGGGACGCCACTCATCACCAATCTCCATCTGGACGTTGAGCCGTTGACCACTACCCTCTGGATGCGACCATCTAGCCAATTCCTCACCCCCTGGATAGTCCACCTATCAAACCCTTACCTCTCCAGTTTAGAGAGGAGGCTGTTGTGGGAGACTGTGTCAAAGGCCTTACAGAGGTCCAGACAGACAACATCTGTAGCCCTTCCCATGTCCACTGATGTAGTCACTCCATCGATGCATATATATGCATATTGTATGCATATCTATGTCTATAGATATACAATATAACATATATGCACATATATGTATTATATACATAAATAATATAAAGCTCTTCAATAAAAAATTTTGTTTTTTTTTAGCAACACAGTTTTCTATGTTCTTCCTACAATTACTGTGTAACTTAGTGCAATTTATTCTTGAATATTGAAGCCAGGAAAAAAGTCTGAAGTCAACAACCAATCTTTCCTAGGAAATAGATAAACACACCAGCTATTGTGATGCATTATTTTGTAAATGAAGACAAGTATTCAGTAGCAAAAGAAGGAAAAGATCGCTAGAGCAATCAGCTACAGCAATTCCAAATCAGAGTCAAATAATTATTTTCCTACCTGTTACAGTTTTGTCACTTTTCTTTTATTAATCATTTTGCAATTAATACTCATCCATGTTTCATCTTCTTACACCTATCAATCACATCTAAAAGACCCATCAAAAACCCCATATCTATATGAGAAAAAGGAAACGATGGTGGCAGTGCACTATGGCTAAATGTGTACTCCTGGAAAACCAAAATACACATAAAGAGGAGTCGTCATCATCATGTGTTTGCTTATGAAAGTCCACTAGAGGTGGTGAGCTCTTGGTATCCTGGTATCCAGTGATAGGAGGCCTGGGAATGGCTCAAAGCTCCGTCAGGGGAGGTTTAGACATTAGGAAGCATTGCTTTACAGAGAGGGTGGTCAAACATTGGAACAGGCTTCCTGGAGAGGTGGTCGATGCCCCATGCCTGTCAGTGTTTAAGAGGCATTTGGACAATGCCCTTAGTAACATGCTTTAACTTTCAGTCAGCCCTGAAGTGGTCAGGCAGTCGGACTAGATGGTCATTGTAGGTCCCTTCCAACTGAACTGCTCTATTCTATTCTAAATAATTTTATTTGAAAAATACTGCTGTAGTTTAATGTTTAATGTGGAAAAAGACAGAATAAAGAAATGGATGGGTTGTGAAAAGACTATTGACTAAATACTTACAAAGTTTCAAACTGTGGACTTTTCATAGAGAAGAATTTTAAGTTACGCACTTTCTAGAGTTCAAAAATAAATAACACTAATTAATTAGAAAAGAGAAATCCCACATACCCCGAAATGCAATCTCAACTTTTAAAAAACACCATCTTTTTCTGCACCTTCTCAGAAGAAATGGTCCTCAAGGTAAGAATGTCTGTATTCTTAACTGACCAACAGGTGATTAATAAAATAATAATTGCCATAATTACAGAGATTTATCAGAAATTTGAGACAGTTCTAGAAAAGGTCCTAAAACATTTGTATCTATTCAGAAAGAAAAAAGAAAGAAAGATTCCCTGTGACAATACCTAATATGCACTCAAAATATAAATTATTTGCCAGAGTTTGGAGAACAAAAATGAGGAGACTAGAAGAAAGGTCTTTAACCATGACAGTTTGAAGGCAACAGAGAGTAGGCTAAAAGAAAAGAGAAATTTAAGAATTGGAAGTGCTGTGCTACTCAGTCTGATGCTAAGAAGAATAGAAAGAAGCTTAATTATCATAAGAAGATACAAAATATTATTTTTTCACCTTAATTAAGATTTCATAATTAAATTCATATATAGATATGAGGTTAAATGAAAAGGCAGAAAACATATCTCAAATTTATAAGTTAAGAGAATATATCAAGTATCATAGAAGAGCACGTTGAACAATTATAACATACCATCAAAAATATGTAACTTTATATCAAATGTCATTATGGATTGACAGTGTGGACCTGACGATTCTATGTAAAACCCCCATTTCTTCCTCTAGAAGGTAGAAAGAATCTAAATGAATGAACTATTGATTTTTTTCTTGATAGAAAACATGATTACATTACGTTTGTTATTCAGAAAGACATGTTTGTATCAAAAGAAGTGTAAATGCAAAAACAACAACAACATAATTAGAGCAACAATTTCTCTGTAAAAAGTGTGGCCAAGTATGGGTGATTTTTCTGTCTCTATGGAGTTCAGTCTCATTCTCTTGCTTTCACTTTCACTCTCACTCCTGCTTGGGCCAATTAATGCCCTTGAATGCAATTTGTTTCTGAGGTTCATTAAAAAACGTTAGTGTGAACCAAGAACTTAGCAGACTGTGGTATGCAACATGCATTTTTCTGCATCTCTCGTTGTTTTATGTCAACCTAAACTAATATGGTTTTTCAACTTTAAAAATTTTTCATGTTAAATGGAAAAAACATTTTCTCAGTCCTTTTTTCTAAGAAGCAGTGGTAAAATATATGTAAATTAATAGATGCACTGATATAAGGAAGTGTTGAATAGTCATAATACCTTTTAATTCTTCCTTTTGTGTTTTGTTTTTCCTGTGAAAAAGAATGGCTTAAAACTTACTGTTTTTTTCTTTACTATGCTTATTATAAGTAGTTACAATTTTCCTTATCAGAATTAGATAACTTGAGAGAGATATTGACACAAAAGTTCATTTTAAAAGTTTAAACTTTATTTAGGCTCTTATGTTTAAATCACTGAAGTTAGAAAAGTTAAGACATAAACATGAAAATAACATCTAGATAAAAGATTTAATTTTCTTGGAAGCTAATTCTACAATGGAATTTCAGTGTCCTCTGACTGCTACAAAGACAATATAAATTACTTAATCAATTTGTCTCACACAAAACTAGCAAAGAAGAATTTGATATTTTGGACTTATGATTTCATTTTAGCCCTCTCAGAACACTGTAACTGATGATCAGAGGAAACCAGTAATTTAATAGCAAGGAAATGGCAAAGGAGAAGCATGCCATACAATAAGACATACAAAAAATGTACATATTCCAATGAAGGCCTGAGAGGGTGTAACATCAGTGTTAGAATATTAAAGAAAGGAAGAGATGTATCAGTTCCAGCAGTAATTTGATTAATTCCTCTTGAAATTGAGGAATTCTATTGAATATGAAACTGCCTGAAACACAAAATCACTTCTGACCACACAACAAATCTATATAGAATCATAGAATCGTTTAGGTTGGAGAAGATCTTTAAGATCATCGAGTCCAACCGTTAACACTGCCAAGTCCACCATTAAAACATGTCCCTAAGCACCACGTTTACATGTCTTTTAAATACCTCTAGGGATGGTGATTCAACCACTTCCCTGGGCAGCCTGTTCCAATGCTTGACAACCCTTTTGGTGAAGAAATTTTTCCTAATATCCAATCTAAACCTCCCCTGGCGCAACTTGAGGCCATTTCCTCTTGTATCACTTGGTACTTGGGAGAAGAGACTGACACCCACCTCACTACAACCTCATTTCAGGTGGTTGTAGAGAGCGATAAGGTCTCCTCTCAGCCTCCTTTTCTTCAGACTAAGCAACCCCAGTTCCCTCAGCCGCTCCTCATAAGACTTGTTCTTCAGACCCTTCACCAGCTTCATTGCTCTTTGGACACGCTCCAGCACCTCAATGTCTTTCTTGCAGTGAGGGGCCCAAAACTGAACATGGTATTTGAGGTGTGGAAGCATTACCTTCCAAGTATTCTTCATAGTAACGCTTAACACTCCTACAATTCCTAATAATGCATAAAAGTAATTCAAATACTAATTGCAACCTTAAACAGGAAGACTTAGGCAATAACCTTAAATAAGAAAGTAAAGGTCCAGAAACATATGCTAAAAACTGATAATCATGTCTGAGAATTACAAAATGGAAAGTTATTTGGAGACTGATGTTCAAAAATAGCTTGGAATGGAGGAGTTTGGTTTTAACTGGTTGAACTTATTAGCATCACTGATAGTTTCTAAATAAGGAAGAAGACATGACTGAGTCTATATATGATCTTCTATTATTATAAGTAAACATAGTTTTCCGATGTCATAAAAATTGTGGGGTTTTTATTTTCCCCCTCCCACAAGCAATCAGAAAGGGAAGGAGGAAGGGAAGCACAGTCCAACAAGAATATACCAATCAAAGCATGAGCATTTTTGGTTTTAAAATTCAACAGCTTAATAAAGCACATTTACTGGAAAAGACACATCATTTTGCATGGCAGTTTGCAGTCTTCAGGATTACACATATCCTCTCAGAAAAAAAAAAAATCCCGAATTCTTCAGCGTCTATTGCACAATGCGACTGCTGTTTAAAATTTATTCAGCTTTTAAGGTGTGAGAGCATTCTTAAGATATTACACATGTTGATTGTCATCCCAATTCTAGGCCCAACCATCACAGAAAAATGCTCACAGTAAGGAGCACAAACAAAAAGTCAGTCTCTTCTCTTCCCCCATAAAAAAAGGTTAAAACTAATACAGAATAGTATTTTTCTACTCTTTTCAGTGTTTAAAATGCAAGACTTCAGACAGTTATGATTCTGTTGTGTCCCTGGGGATTACTTAGCTTAAAGAAATAAGGTTTTAATATTTTTTTTATGTATGACTCCCATTAAGTGTATTAATGAAACCATCAGATTAGTCACAGGACTGCCTGAATTACAAAGATTGAAAGTGAGTTCACATAAGTTTCCTGACAGTTTTACAAATTATGACATTTTGAAAAATATATTAAAAATGTAACTTACTGTACAGCAGTATTTAAAAAATAATATTGCTTAAAATTAAATGTTTTATAGGCCATTTGAAGTGGCATTAAAAATATATTAAAAATGTAACTTACTGTACAGCAGTATTTAAAAAATAATATTGCTTAAAATTAAATGTTTTATAGGCCATTTGTTAAGTGGCATTTAAAGACATGTAATAGCCAAGTATGCTTATTACATCCACTGGGTTATGGGTGAAAAGAAATTTATAAAACACAGTAATGACTTACATTATGTAGAAAATTCATTTATGGTAGTGACTAGGCATAAATGTGCATTCTTTTAAAATAAATAAAAAATGACATTTCCTTTCAGGGACATTGCTTTTAAATAGTGTAACTGAATTAACACTGTAATTTTTCATTCAAAGATTCAAACCTGATCAGGCTTTGCTTCAGCAAATGATGGATGGACATACATTTTTAATATCTCCACCCAGATTATGGGAAATTCTGTCTATATATGGGTCTCAGTCAATAGAAATGAGAGTGCATTAAAAGAACTACTGCAGGGTACATAGTGTTAGGCCAATTCTGCAGAAATACAAAGTAAAGAGAAGACTACTACTTGGAAATAATAGTACTGTCTCAGTATGCTAATCAATGGAGCTCAAAAATATCTCTGTATTGTATGTATGCAGAACGCTAACACTTGTATATACCTGACTTAAAAGTCATTTCACATGTGGCTTAGATAGATTGTTATATGTGGCTGTAACATGACATTCTTAACACAGCTTAACTAGAATCCTAATGAGGCTCTGTACTGACAAAATATAGTAAGATGATCAAAAACAGAGATGCTAGAAGTAGAGGAGCTTGGCTTTTATGATATTTTTTCTTATTACAATAGCTATAAAGATGTTCTTTATTTTAAAGAAAAGAAGAACAAATCATGGTACAGGGACACAGACCTACCTTACATTTCTTCTCTTTTTGTCCCAAATGATAAGTTCCCCTTTTTGTAATGGTTAATCTTCAGCAAAGACACTCTGGTCCTTAGTTGCTTTTAGTCTCAGGCCACAACAGTCTCATAGATAAAGCTTCAAAATGTCTCAAATGAAATGAAGTGAACCCAGGTCTTCGAAGTCATGCTTGAGAAGTTGACTCTGAAATTTCACACCACTGAGAGGAGGGAGACCACAGTTAAATATTAACTTGTAGTTGCTTAGTCCCTTAGCTTTAAGTATTGCTCTGGACCCTTGCTTTCCTAATTGTTCTACCTCTTAGTTTAAAAGCCTCAGCTGGCTCAGGGAAAGAAAATAAATATCTCCAATTGGAGAGGATATATTTCAATTTCGGAACAACTGAAATTGAAAAGCAAAGTAACACAATTATTGTGTTTATTTTCAAAGTGCTAGTGTTGTTTTTATTTTTTGCTTATTTGCTTGTTTCTTTGTTAGTTTGATCTGACTTGGTATTTAATGCACCTGTACAAATGAAAAACTGTCATCGTATGTGCAGGTTGAGATCTATTTAAAGACATTAAAAAATATATATTCTGCCTGTGACAAGGTGTCTGAAGTGGCTGTGATCTATGGCATATGAAACACACTTCTATGCACCAGCAGTTGTTGATCTTAGTGAAACATGTTCAATCCACTGCTCATTTTCTAGCTTCTATCACTTCACTAGGAGAACCGGTGCCTTACTTTTCAACACCTTTATTTTCCCCCAGAAAATTGTGCATGTGAATTTGGGCTCCATAAAAATGAAGCCATATGGAGTCAAGTTACTATTTAAATAAAGTGGTTCTTATAAGACTTTCTCAAGGATTGACCCAGTACACTGTAATGCTGGACTGTTTGCTATTCTTTTAATGCTGTTTCAAGATGCTATCCAGGGTTACCAGATGAATGCTATCTGCAGATGGAATTTTGTGATGAAAACATTTAATATATGATATAAAACCACTGAAACCATATCTTATTAAGATCATGAAATATGACCTAAGGCCTACTGAAATCAGTAAGAGCTATTTTTACAAGTTTTGTGATAGGCTTAGTTAGCTTTTAATCCACATTTTGTAAGTGAACAGACTACACTTTCTCCAGATTAAAGGACTATTTTTCTTAGATGATTTATATTTCTAATTTCTGAATTGTGGTAATTATTCTTCAGTCTCAATGCTAAAGTCATCCTCTTGACTTCTCTACTTTACACTAGCAAAACTGTACCATTCTAAAACATTTCTAATAATGAGTACCATGGCTTAAAAGGAAGACTGAATTGACTTAACCCAATTAGCAAAGCTGAAGATTCTCTCACTCCATTACTTTTCATGAAACTGAATTTGAGTTCATCTACTTAATAAAAATGGACCTTTTTTGACTCTTTCTTAAAGGCTCTAAAATGAAATGATTTATGTATAAGTGAAGCAGTGTGGAAGAAGTGAAGTTTGTCAGACTATGTAAAATTCTGTAAAATCAGTACATGTCAATACAGTTGAAAACTAGAGCACATTCTTTGCATTAGTTATAAGTACCTTAGATCCAAGAAAGTGACATGGCTAATGCTAAGTAAGAGAAAACCAGGGATGATGGGAAATTGTTTCACTTTATGCTGGAAATGTTTTAAAGGTTAATGTATTTTCATTTATTGTTAATTTTATACCATCTCCTTGTCTTTTATTTCAGTACGAGAATAGGACAGCTAAGATGTATTTCAGAATGATTCTAACATCAGGCAATTTTATGGGATCTTTTGAAAATGTGATTTAGAGGCAGATGCACTAGGATTAGAAGAGACACTGTCAAATTGAAACAACCTTAGAGATTATTTTATGAATACTTGGTGTCATTGTTTTGTTGATGGTCTATTACAGCTATGTCATATGCTTCCTCTGACGTCTCTCACCCCTATGCACATCTCAACCCCCTGAAAGTCTGGCAGCTGCAGCAGCAAAGCTGAAGCTGAAAGCTGTATTTGTGTATAGGTAAGGAGGGACAGTGTTAGTTCTGTGTTTATTGTTTTGTCAGATATTCCAAACCCTTTAGAACAATGAGAATAGAAGGGGGAAAAAAGTGCATAGTTTTTTATTATTTTATTTTCAGGACTCACTAAATTCTGTGAGGAAAAACTAGCCAATTTAAAATACTTATTTGATATAGATATTCTCAATAACTACCTAGCCTAAAGATTAAATAAGTTTTGGAACAACATTTCATCTTTAGCAGCACTAAATATCTTGCAGATCCTTTCTATTCATTGATTTATCAACATTTTTGGCCCACATTCTCTTTGGCATCTTCTTGGCCTCCTTCTTGAAGGAACTTATAGCATACACTTCCATTCTACAGCTTTCTTCAAACAGTACTCCTCTCTAATCATTGTCATTTTGCCTTTCAAGGATGCTGAATCTCAGCACACAATGTCCCAATTTGCAAAGTCATACAAATGGAGAAATATGCCATACTGGGGGGGGGGAAGAACTCATTCTGCACTGATCAGGCGATGAAACACTGAAAAAGAAAGTCTGGTGAACAGAGGCAAATGGAGCATGACAGTGCTAATTATGGGCAAAGGGGGAGTTCTGGAAAGGTCACAATACCAGCCTGAGTTGGGATGGGCCCTGGAAATGGAAAAGGGAAAAAATCAATCACAAATAAATTTCCCAAGTGTTCAAGTGAACAGCAGACAGATGGTCACTGGCTCATCAGTTTCCCAGTTCTGTGTGCAGCCTTCCTGGCAAATATGATGGGGAAAGGAATAGTTCATTGAGGCTTTCTCCTAGTACATCTGTGAATAACCAGCCCATCAAACATGCAGAAAAGCCACATACAACTAAAATTTGGGGAGGTATTTATTTCATTAATTTGAATATTAACATTTCTTTAATATTTTCAAACTCCATAATAGATTATGCCAGTCTAATTGCATCAAAAGAGAACATCTCTGTGTTAATTTTCTGATCTTCATTGGACACTTTAGATGTGGTCCTTGAAAGCTCAACATTCACTCCTTTTCCACAGCTTGCTATTGATTTGTTGCACAAGGTCTGGTACTATGTAGATCTTCTCTCCCTGAGCTTGTGCTTGTACACACATTAATCCATTTCTCCAGCAAAGTAATGTGCCTTAAACTGTAAGTGGGAATATAGGGGCAGTAGCTGTCTTCTGATGGATAGTACTTAGTCGATTCTTTAGTTTCTTGCATGTTCCTTAGTTCCGATTACGTATTTATTGAAGAACAGTAAGACACTTCTTGCAGACTGCGTTTAAATCTATTACGCACAGAATTTTGGGATGAGTTGAGCTACAATATTATGTTTTCTCCCACCTGTAACTTCTTAATCAAAAAATACATAGGGGAAAACACACTTTTGAGTGGGAAGAGTCAAGCAGATTATCTTCTGATGATTTTTAACCAATGGCATTAGAATGCCATAATGGTGCTTTGTGTTGGCATATTAACAACCAGCTGTAGTTAAGGCACCAATACATGGTGCTCACTTGTACAAGATATTTTGCCACAGTTTAGAAGATAAATAAAACTTTTGGCATCCTCAGCTTTATCTGGCTGAGCTTTCCATGTTGCTAGCCTTTGAAGCCTAAGACAAAAACCTCACTAGTGCTCTTATTCTATTCTTCTATTTATATCTTGCAAACTGCAACAGCACCACTGCTTTGTGGCAGTGCTATCACAGATTCCTAGGAAACACAAGTATTCTTTGACCATGGGGAACTGGAAAGCATGAATTGAAAATGAGCACTGCTTTCAGCAGCATGAAATAAGCACAAAACAATCAGTTGCTAAACTGAAGTCTTGAAATTTACACTGTATTTGTGCTATCCTTATTGGTATGGGAAATATTTCAAATTTTAAATAAATTCAACCTGGTAATAAGAAAGTCTACTGGAGTGTATGTTTTTTACTCCAATTTACTCAAGGAGAGCATGCTGTGCAGAATGAACATTCCTTCAGAAGTCTCTGAGAGACTCTTTTGCATGAGGAGGTGTCAGTTCTTTTGGTATCTCAGTAAGAAAGGCACAGATACTCAAAGCTAGCTAACTAATTTATTGAGTAAGGATGGAAATCTTTTGGTATCTCAGTAAGAAAGGCACAGATACTCAAAGCTAGCTAACTAATTTATTGAGTAAAGGATGGAAATTATAGAAAACGTGATAGCAATCTCACGTGACTTCTGCTGCTGAGAACCCCAACTGTTGCAACATCAGATGAGTCCCTCCTCACAGATCATGACATGCTGCACAGTTTGCATCTGTGATGAGGTTCACCAGCTCCAAGTTTTCTAGTACTTTTATAAGTTTTTGCTCACAATACAGATTCATCAGTCACTGATAGCAGACACGTCTGGAATGTGGACTTAGGTTTGAAGAGACCCTTGGAGAGTATGCTCCAATACCCTTGTCACAATAATGTTACAGTTCCCCAGCAGCTGTATATGCTATTTCATGTTGACAAGACAAAGCACTATCCATATACTTATGATTGAGTATACACCAAATAAATGTATATTGATCAACTATGCATTGCTTAAGTGTACACTGCTTAATTATACCATTGTATAGAGCAGCCACATGCTACCTGTCATATGGAGGCATACACCTGAGTAATCATGGATACTCTACCACAGCTGGCTAGTAAGTTGTCACACATTATTCAAAGTGCACCTGTACACATGAGAAGAAATCAAGCATGTGGATCACCAATTCCTCGTACAATAGTCTTGTGGCTGCACTACTGCAGAACAAACTGCATTACTGAGGGAGAGGCAGTTAGCCTAGGCAGTGTCCTTTCTCCTTGTCTGCATATCACAACCACCAGTTCTGCAATTTTACCCCTTTTTGACTATGGGATCCACTTTGCACTTACTGATCCATCCTGACTGTTTTAACCATCATCTCAATAAAATAAAAGAACTAAAAAAACCCAAGGTGGATTCAATGTGCTCAGAAGATAAAAACATCTTTTTACAGGTGGTTTTGCATACTTTCAAGAGAAGAAATGTCTCTTCCAATGCATCATAAAGTCCTGCTATAAACCCTATAACTTCTTTTATGTCTGAACTATGAACCCAGGAAAGTGTAGATCTGATATATCTTGAATTAGCAAGACATCCAACACTTTTTCTCTATACAGACAAAGGAAAGATCTAGATGAAATTATGGAATTCATTAAAAATTTAGTCAATGAGTAATTTTCAAAGGCTGAGTACAAAAGAAGGACATTTCATAGGACTCCACCAGTATGCACTTTGACTTTCACTCAAGAAATTAACTGAGATCAAAAGTCAAGAAATTACTTTAGGACAAGTGCAAAACACATCTCAGAAAAGAAATCAAATTCACATATCAAATTGTAGAATATCTGGGTAGAAAAAGCACTAAAGAAGTAGTGTGTTTAAAGAGCTGGGAGTAGGAGTCGTAGTAGATCACAGACTGAAGGCATTCATGTGGTGGTGTTGCAGAATAAACAAGTTTCATTAACAGATGCATCACTCAAAATGTGATTATTGTCAGGGCAGACCCAATAACAGAAAGGAAAACATAGGATGGGAAGAGTCTAGCAGGCAAGAGGTCGAAGAGGCTGAGCTCTTCCGGCTGGCCAGTTTTATTAGCTCCCCTGACAACAATGACTACCAAAGACAGGATATTTACAAAACATTGTCTCCATTTAAAGGGATACAAGCATATCCCTGACAATTTTCCTTTTTTTTTTTTTTTCTTTTTTTTTACCTTATTTGGGATTGGCAGGGCTGGAGTTACAGTAGAATCATAGAATCGTTTGGGTTGGAAGGGACCTT
>NW_008795885.1:6090311-6099453 GCF_000699145.1 Aptenodytes forsteri | reverse complement strand
CCCAGCTTCTTGTGCACCTTCAGCCTTCTCAGTCGGTAGAACATGGGAAGCTGAAAAGTCCTTGGCTAGTGTAAGCATTACCTAGCAACAACTAAACCATCGGTGCGTTATCAACTTTGTTCTCATCCTAAATCCAAAACACTGTACCAGCTACTAGAAAAGAAATTAACTCTATCCCTGCTGAAACCAGGACAGCCACTCATCACCAACCTCCATCTGGACGTTGAGCTGTTGACCACTACCCTCTGGATGCAACCATCTAACCAATTCCTCACCCCCTGCACAGTCCACCCATCAAATCCATACCTCTCCAGTTTAGAGAGAAGGCTATTGTGGGGGACCACGTCAAAGGCCTTACAGAGGTCCAGATAGATGACATCTGTAGCCCTTCCCGTGTCCACTGATGTAGTCACTCCATCATAGAAGGCCACTAGGTTAGTCAGGCAGGACTTGCCCTTGGTGAAGCCATGCTGGCTGGCTTGAATCACCTCCCTGTCCTCCATGTGCCTTAGCATAGCTTCCAGGAGGATCTGTTCAGTACTATATTTGGACACCATAGTTTAGTGACACTGGAAAAAGTCCAAAGAAATGAGACATGAACAATAAGAAGATTGTAAATAAACTGTGAGGAAACATTGAACTAGGTAAAAAAAATTTTCAATAGAAAAGAAGCAAGACTGTAAAAGGTGGCAGAATCTCCTCTAATACAGAGGATTTCTACTTTATAGAAGGTTTTAACATAAAGAATGCAATTATTAATTGCTCTTTCTGTCCACTAAAGGTACATGAAGTTATAGTAAATGTTACAGGAGACAAGGAAAAGATGGAGTTTTAGCTCCATTTGTATTATGTTATGTTATGTCATGTCATGTCATGTCATGTCATGTCATGTCAATGTTATGGAAAATGCTTCTCTTACCAATGCCAGGGAAGGCATCCCATGCTCCTGGTTCCCCAGAGGAAAGTCATATGCGAGTACAGGGGAAACAAAGGGTTCACTGTCCTTCAAAATGTGTTGATCAGGTGCATGACTGCTCAGCACAGACTCCTGATTATATCATTTGTGCCACTTTATATGTCCTTTTTCACTTTCTTTCCTCTCCCAGATTCTTCCTCTTTACCAATCTTACCCCACTGTCCCAGTTTCACTGCTATGATATCCAGCTTTTGGGATTTACAGTAAGTTTGTCTTGGCAGTACCCTTTAGGCAGGATTTGCAAAGCCACTTTTTTTTTTTTTCTTTGTATCTACAAGGTCTGGCCATTTCTCATAGTTTTAAATCAGGGGTAGTTGTATGCAGGAGCATTACCTTCTTTTTGATTACAGGAAGGTTTTGTCTTGTTAACATAGCTATGTGGTCAGGATAGACATTTGTCCACATAACAATCAACTTATTTGATAGCAAAGATTTTCATTAGATATTGCATAAATCTTTCTGACAAATAGTTAGACAACAAAACAACCTAGACAGGAAGTTTGTAGAACTGGTCTCACTGGAAATTATTCAAGTATTTAAAAATATTTATGCAAGTATACTTATCTTGCTTTCAAAAAGAATTGAAAGTCCTTTCAGGCCTATAATTCCATGCTTAGAAATAGAAGATTCAATGCTTGATGCAGAAAAATGTCTTTATTCTATTTAGTTAGCAAACTTTTTTCAATACCTCTTTTATTTTTTTCCCTTCATATTCTTCAAAGTGGATCATATACATTTTTCCTTGAATTATGCAAGCAGATATAATTGATATCACTTTCACTGAACATTGCCATGTTGACAATGTATGCAAACAAGATACTCCGTAAAGAGAAAAAGCCCTACTTATTAGACATATATAGAATACAAACAGGATGTACATTAGAGTGCACTGAAATTATAAGGAAGCAAGCTGTAAGAAACACAGATGGTATGCCTTGTTCAGATCACCTTGTTTATTGCGTAGGCCATAATTTAGTTATCAGAACAGATGTGCCCACTGTACAAAGCATAACCCCCATTTCCCCTCTTCCATTAATACTGTCAAATGGCCAGATGAATAGCAGATACCTGATTTGCTTTCTAGCACTGATAGAAACTAAAAAAATATAATTTACTGTGGGTGTGATGTAGTCCACTTATTCAAGGTATGGAATTACTTAGAATAGTTTGACTGAGTTCTACTGAACATTATACTCTTCAGATTTGTTAGCTGGTCTGTACCAGCTGGTAGAGGCAAATTCACTTGGAATTGCCTGTACACTGTACCAAGCTACCTCCAAATTCTACTCACTGTGATGATGTAAAACAGATGGCTGAAAGTTTTTAGTTAAAATTGTTTTGACAGAAAACTGGGTTTCAGCAGAGTAATTCTTGTTTGTGTGAAAAATGTCTGCTTCCTGTGGAAAAAACTCATCATTTTGCCTATAAAAAATAGCCCTCCAAACATGAGGATACAGAATATTTTTCAATAGAAGTCCACAAGCCTGAGTCATGGGATTTATTGTACAAATGCTTTGTATGCTCAATCTTCTCTTTGGGCCAGGTTTTCCAGATGGGTTATATCTTCCATGATGCAATAAAATTTCATCAAGTCTTCACTGGCTGAAAGAGAAAAGCTTGTAGAATGTCATGAAACAAAGCATTGGGTGAGGGACTTCAGCTGATAGAAAATAATGTATGCAAGAGATACTTCAACAGCACCTTCCATAGATTGATTCACCACATGCAAATCAACACTTTTTTTTTTCCTGTTATTTGGTTTTTTCCGAAGATTTTCTTGTGTGGCCCATTCTCCACAAATATCATATGGCATGTATTTGCCAGCTGAACAGAAACACCGGCCCCTTCTTTAAAAGAAGTCTTCTGTCATATCTCCTGTGCACATTTCCATTTCCTTTTATTTAAAATAATATGACTGTTGTTCTTATGTAAACTTGTGATTTGTGGATGGATGAAAAGTAGGATCTATAAAAATATATGAGTTTTTCTTCTGCTTTAGTTTCCTGAATTCAAGCCTCATTCCAAAGACTTCCATTCTGCATGCTTTTTCTACTCTTTCTCCTTCTCTTCTCAATAACCTTCTCTTGTTGCACTGATATAGTCAGTTTACTTTTAATTTAAAAAAAAACAAATTGGAAATATATTTGCAGCTAGTATATTTTTAAGTAAATTATTTACTAGGCTTTGCTAACAAAAGATCAGAGAAAGTAGCTCATCAATATAGTCAAAGAAGATTCCTTTCTTTTCTGATTTATGTGACCTGTTTCTTATTTTTTGATAGCACCAACAGGACTTTAAACAGCAACATTTCCCCAGAATATTTGAGTGACATTCTACCATATGTAAAATCAAGTACTTTAATACCTATAAACAAATAAACTTGTTAAAATTATGTTTCCTCTAGAACTACATTTGCTAAAGAAATCAAAGAAGATTCCTTTCTTTTCTGATTTATGTGACCTGTTTCTTATTTTTTGATAGCACCAACAGGACTTTAAACAGCAACATTTCCCCAGAATATTTGAGTGACATTCTACCATATGTAAAATCAAGTACTTTAATACCTATAAACAAATAAACTTGTTAAAATTATGTTTCCTCTAGAACTACATTTGCTAAAGAAACAGTGCATGAAAAATCAGTTATCTTCCCAATATGTGTTTCTTCTTGAACTTCCAGTAATCTGTGGAGATGTAGATATGAAATATCTCAGGAGGTTAGGTTAGCATTAGCATTTTTTCATAGGGGGTCACATTAGGATAGTGTTGAGAACAAATTCAGAAAAATTGGAACAAGTTTACACTGTTTTCATTTGACTATACATAAATTGAACAGCAATTGTGAATATAAAAGTTTTTGTAACTGGTTTGCATGTTTCAGTCAAATGTATGCATTTGATGTCAAATATTTGTATTCAACCAGAAATAGATATATTCAACACTGAATGAAAAGTAGCCACTGAAAGACAAAAAAAAAACCACAAAAAAAACCCCAAACCAAAACAAAACAAAAAAAAAACAAAACCAACAAAACAAAAACCTCATTTTATTACTCTTAGGATAATTTTTTAAAGTTCAGCTGTTACCACCAGAGATTTTGAGACAAACTCACAGACTGGCATTTCTTAATCTTTTTCTTTTTTTATTATTTATTTCATGAACAAATAGGTCTGCATAGAATTAAGCTAGTCATTAAGTATTTCACAAGTAGAAAACCAAATTAATTATTTGTTGAACATGATTTATATAGTCCTAATCAGGATGTAAGTCATGTTGCAACAAAATTATGATAAAACATAATTGTCTGCTTCTTCCATCCTTTCATCAAGTTCATTTCATTATCAGTTTTATAAAATGTCTTGTTCATACCATGTTAACTGATGATACTTCATTCCTGCAAAAAGGTAGTCAGGGCTAAATACACTGTAGATGGACTTCTCAGTAAACAAAAAATGCTGGCTACTTGTATTCTTTTGTTCCTCCAGGAAAATTGTGGGTTAGATCATATCCTTTGCTAGGTGACAGGACAAGAAAGATGAACAAGGCAATTAATTGTTCTTAATTCACTATGACTAAATTATCACCCTCTGAACTGTGAACAGTCAGGATATGAGAGTTTAATTTGGAAGGCACCACAAATATAATCTGTGAGCCCTCAGTACACAGTCTGTGCAACCTTTTTGATCTTTATATTTTTACATGAAAGTCTGAAGATTCAGGTATATAATACAGACAAAAGTAAGATCATGTCTTCCCCATATTAATGACTGTAATTTACTAGTTATGGTGGTTTGTTTTTGGGTTTTTTTTTTTTTTCCTAAGACAGCTCACAGTTGTAAAACCTAGCAAATTAGGGGAATCAAACAGTGTGTAAGGTACAGTTTAAATAGTGTAGAGTTTATCCCTTCAGAAAAGAAAACTGAATTTGTGATTATACATAGGCTTCATGCTGGATTTCCACATAGTGGTGTTTTACAAGGGTTCTGTTTCAATCTTCCTGAAAGATGAAATTAGAATAGTCTGTAATAATGAAAATATTGGCACAAAAAATTACTTATTCAATCTAACACGCCTTTGGAGATTATCTTACAGATATATTTGTAAACTATGTACAGAGCAATCTGTTCTTCTGTCTAATGCAATTTTGATCAATCTGAGAAGAAAACAAAACAGAAAGAGTCTAAGAGATTGATGGGCGGCAAGAACAAGGTCCTAAGTGGCAAAAATCTTGCCACAACCTGCAGTGCCTATGGGCCTTGGAAGCTTGCCCACAGTCTCTTTTTTTAATTAAAAAAAAAAAAAAGTAATTAGAATATGTTGTTAGTCTACTGGCAGGTAGACACAGGTCGATATTCCATTCCTCTGTTTGCGCTCTTTTTCCAGCTCAAGTTTACATATCTAATCAATCTCTTTGCCCGTATGATTGATCAAAAAAATAGTACGATGCAAAAGGAGATGCCAGAGAGATATGTAAACTCATGTTATGAGAGGTGGAAGCTAATGACACATAATGCAGTAATTTTCTTGTACTTTTTTCTTGCTGGGCTACATTATACAAAAATGTATGTCATTCTACCCTATTTCAGTTCTACCTTCTGTTAATTGTTGCATAACTTTACCATTCAGAATTCTGTGATGACCTGTCTCCTTTGCTATGTGGACAGTAACAATACTGGTTGCTCACCAGTGATAATAAAGGCATGTCCTAAATTGCCATTATAATAGCCATCCTCACAGACTTCTACAAACTGTGTTTCAGAGGTGTGGCTGAAAGCAGAAAGACGGTAGTATAATTACTGAGTTGCAGCAACAACTCCTTTTATCTCATGCAAAAGTCAGAAATGCCCCTTCATGGCCTGAGACCATGGTGTAAATTCAATTCAGTTATTTCAAAGAAAACAGTGAGAAAGAAAGTGTCAAATAAAAAAAGGGTAAGCATGCCTTAAACTCTCCAAAGCCCATATGATTCAAGGATGAGGACTTGCCTGGCTTACAGATAAATATCCATGGGGTTTTTTTAACAGAAAAGCTTCTTTAATTCTGCATTAAAAAACCTCTGCATTAAAGGTGCACAAATAACTATTATAGATAGGAGAATCTAATTATTACCAACCTAATAAACTTATGGATTACGCCTCCTGCTGTCTGCTTTTTTCTCTGCAAGTATGTTTCTGATACTCTGACCGCAAATCATATCTTCACAATTTAAAACAAGACAGAGTCAAGGAAACCACTTATGGTTTATGTTGCCTTTCTGATTGTGGGTGGTCTCGTCTTGTCTCACTGTGTGGCAGTCAAAATTTCACTTTTCTTTGCTTTTATTCTTTTTAAAAGGTACAGGAAAAGAGATGTGAAGAAACAATTCTTGTGTGAGAAGGATTTACCACATTTTCTGGAAAACAAATCTTATTTTAAGTTCTTACCCACTTAGCAGTAAGTAATGACTATATATTTGATGAAATTACACCCTTTGCTAATTAATATAGCTTTGAAATTTTATATAATGCCTTTTATCACAGGCACTTCCAGCCATGAAAGAATCTTGACATTGGCCATATTAGTGCCTCTTTATGACTTCAATCTACTAAAACACATATTTTAAAGTTCTTTTTACATGATGTTTCACCAAACTGTAATGGACACAGGAGCAGTGTGAGGAGCAACAGCGGCAGCAGAGGTGGTGGCAGAAAGCAGCAGTGAGGAACACATGAGGGATACATGAGGACAGGGAGAGGCTGCAGCTGAACAGGGGATGTTCCCTGAGTAGCTGAGCCCAGACCCACTGATTGTACAAGCCGGCAAGGGGCCCAGCCTGCACCCAGCAGCACAGGTGGTTTAAACAGGACAAAACAATCAGCCCAGTTAATTGCAACAGATGCATATATATATATATATCCCAGCAGGCAGGTGTGTGGTAGCATGGTGACCACCAGCAAAAAAGTCATGTCCTCATCTTCCCCAGAGCTTCTAGCACCCAATAGAACCAATGCAGACACACAGACAAAACTCCTGTCAGAGCATGCAACCATCTAGGTTTCAGGCTGCAGGTTGTGCCTGGGGCTGCTCCTGGAGATGGAGGATGATAGCAAGCAGACCTGTGGGAGGTGTACCCAGGTAGATGAACTGCTCTGCCTGGTGGCTGAGCTTTGGGAGGAGATGGACAGACTGAGGACCATCTCAGAGTCTGAGAAGGGATAGACCAATGGAGCTGTGCTCTGCCATCTCTGGTACTCACAAGCCAACTGAGCTTGGCTACTACTGAGGTAGGTCCAGTACCTGTTTCGTGCCAGGATGAAGGCAGTATTATGAGGGGTAACGAGGAGTGGAAGCAAGTTACTGCATGGAGCTGTAAGAGGAGCCCCTCCTTACCCTCTCAGCTACCTTTACAGAATAGGTATGAGGCTCTGGGAATGATAGATGAAGGACATGATGAGATAGAAGACAAGGAATCTGTGCAAGTATTCTCACTAAGGTCAGATCAACCAACCCTTCATGTCAAGAGCTGCATTAAGACCAGCACTGAGAAAAAACAACGGTGAGTTATGGTCATAGGTGATCCCCTCCTGAGCAGAACGGAGGCACCCATCCTCAGACTGGAACTTCTTTTCAGGGAATTTTGCTGCCTCCCTGGGGCCTGAATCAGGGATGTCACCAGACAACTGACAAGCTTATACAGCCTTTGGATTATTACCCACTCCTGCTTTTTCACATGGGTACTAATGATGTTGCAACAAGAAGTTAGGGATGATGTGGTTGAGAGCCTCTGGGTGAGGATTACAGGGTGGAAAACAAAGCAGATGTCATAGTGTGTGTCCACTACCGATTGCCCAGCCAGGATGTAAGCACTGATGAGTTATTCTATAGGCAACCAGGAGAAATTTCTGGATCGGTAGCCCTTGTCCTTATGAGAGATTTCAACTTCCCAGACATCAGCTGGGAATACCATACTGCCATGACAAGCAAGTCTGGGAAATTCCTGGGTTTTGTTAAAGATAATTTATTTCACAAGTACTCACTGAGCTAACTAGGAAAGATGCCCTCCAAGACTTTTTATTTGTGAATAGAGAAGGATTTGTGGGAGATGTGATGGTAGGTGGCAGTCTTGGCCACAGTGATCAAGAAATGGTTGAGTTTAAAATTTTTGGTGTAATGAGAAAAAAGGTCAGCAGAGTTGCTACCCTGCATTTCAAGAGAGCAAACTTTAAGCTATTCAGGGAGCTACTTAGCAGTGTCCCCTTTTGACAAAAAAGCAGGAATCTGCTTTTGAGGGCTTAGGTGTGCACGAGTGCTGGTCAGTTTTTAAGAACCACCTTTTAAAAGCACAGGAGCAGGCAATCCCATTGTGTCACAAGTCAAGCAAGCATAGCAGAAGACCAGCTTGGCTGAATGAGGAATTCCTCTTGGAACTCAGGAGGAAAAATAAATTGTACAATTTCTGGAAGAGAAGTCAGGCTTTGCAAGAAGATTAGAGCCCTGGTTTACATATGCAGGGAGAAGACACAAAAGGCCAAATCTCAGAGTTGAAACTGGTTGGTGTTGTGTCAGACCACAAGAAAGGCTTTTTAAAAGTACATTAAATAGCAAGAGAAGGTCTAAAGAAAACATTAGAGCGATCCTTATTGAAGATGGTCACCTGACTAATAGGGATGAAGAAAAAGTGGAGGCGCTCAATACTTTTTTTCCCTCAGTCTTTAATAATATTGATAGACCTTGGGCTGGCCGGTCCCCTGAGTCAGAGGACCATGAGTGCGAGAACCCTGACTTTCCATTTGTGCACACTGAAATCCTAAGGGACCAGCTGTATCAGCTGAATGTTCACAAGTCCATGGGGCCTGATGAGATTCACCCCAGAGTACTGAAGGAGCTAGCGGATGTTACGGCAGGACCCCTCTTGATCAGCTACCAAAGGTCTCAGGAGTCTGGGGAGGTCCCCCCTGACTGGAAGCTAGCCAACATTATTCCAATTTACAAGAAGGGTGTGAGGGAAGACCCAGGAAACTACAGACCTGTTAGACTAACCTCAGTTCCTGGAAAAATTATGGAGAAGATCATACTGAGTGCTATTGAAAGACATTTAAAGAACAATGCAATCATCAGGCACAGTCAACATGGGTTCACAAAAGGAAAGTCCTGTTTAACTAATTTGATATCCTTCCATGATAAGGTC
>NW_008795885.1:6084600-6089516 GCF_000699145.1 Aptenodytes forsteri | reverse complement strand
GGGGAGGGGAAGCGAGGTGCGAGGTGCTGATCTCTTCTCCCTGGGATCCAGAGGCCTGGGAATGGCTCAAAGCTCCATCAGGGGAGGTTCAGACTGGACATTAGGAAACATTTCTTTACCAAGAGGGTGGTCAAGCACTAGAACAGGCTTCCTGGAGAGGTGGTCAATGCCCCATGCCTGTCGGTGTTTAAGAGGCATTTGGACAATGCCCTTAATAACATGCTTTCACTTTTTTTCAGCCCTGAATTGGTCAGGCAGTTGGACTAGAAGATCATTGTAGGTCTCTTCCAACTGAATTATTCTATTCTAAGTATCTCTGACACAAAAATAACTTTTTATTATATTTCAATCAAGTATAACAATAAGGTACTTCTCTGACTGCATCTTTTAATGATACTAAATAAGTGCCTGAATTAGGTTTCTGTTTTAAACATATCCATAATGCCAATATGGCCCTTTACCTATCTGGCTTTTTTACAGAAGTTCATAAATATTAATTTTTTTCAACCAAAATGAAAATACCTGTGACTTTCTAAAACTGCTTTGGATTGCATTTTGTTGTCCTTTCTCTATATTTGACTATATTATTAGCTTTGGTTCTTTGCTATTTTGGTGAGAAATATCAATAATCCTTCTTGTAAATATGCCAAATGGTTATACTGCATTTGCTTAATATGAAAAAGTAAGACATACAAACCTGATGGAATTTTACATGAATTAATGCTGAATGTATGAATAGCATTAGAGGCCAAAAAGAGAGAGATGCTAAAATTGAAAAATATAGTTATGAACACTGACATTTTGATTAGGAAGAATTTAGAGAGTTCTGAATCATAAAATTTGAAGTCAGAATATATTATAATTCTTTGCATTGTTAAGGACAGAATGTAACACATTTCATACTTTGTTCTACCTCTGTCAGATTTTGACCTGTGTAGTATTCTTTCAATGCAAATTCATCCACCCAATAACAAATAGAATAAATCATTGCCATCATTATTTTTCTTGTGGCTACTGAAAGCATCTACAAAGAATAAAGTAGTTTGGAATTTGAAAAGAAAGAATGAGATAAAAAGAAGATTAATAATCTGAAGTTATTACATAAGTCACTAATGCTATGACATAATTGGCAAATAGATCTTTGTAGATAATAAAATATACTACCATGTCTCCAGGTGTCTCAGAATTCCCCATTCACTATGTCCAAATCCAATTAAAAAAACAAAACAAAACAAATTTTGATTGTGTCTAACAAATTAGTTTTAATGTGTTTCTTTAAATTAAATACAGCATTTTAAAATAATGTTTATGATATGTTTTTTTAAAAGCTTATTCAATTATGTATCAGCATCAACTTCATTTTCTGAGAGTTTTTCTCCTCTAAAACCAGTCAAGAACTAACGAGGAACACCCACAAACAGTTTGATGAATTATTTTTAAAAATTTATTTCAACTTATCTAATTAGTGAAATAATAGAGCGTAGTTAGTTAGTGATTCAAATTCTAGCTTATCAAGTGTTTACCATGAATTTTATGAAACTACAAAGCAACTCTAAAGCAAGTTTTAAACTAACAGAATATTCTCCTGTACATAGAAAGGGTATTGGAGTGACAGAAGTGTTGCAGACTATTCTGCCATGCCTGTCTGTAGATTTTGCTGCATTTCCAGAAGTCTAAAACCTTATATACTGAATATTGACTACAATGGTGCTGTACAAAAGGGGAAAAAAGTAAGTAAATAGGTAAAATAAAGCTTGTGGGTAAAAAGAACTCAAACACTAAAGAAAAAAAAAAACATTGTGGTAAGCATTTTGTGGAAAATCAGTTGGAATGTTAATAAAAATAATAATAAAAACAAATAAATTAGATCTAAACTAATTTTTTAAATAAACAAACCTGAAAGTCAAAATAAAAGAAGTCTTAAAATGGACTTTACTGTGCTTTAGGAATTTGGTCTAGCTTCACTTTTAAACATAGTATTATATAACATAATGTTTGCAAAGATCTTCTTGTGGTCAAGTCAGAGGTTGCATTGTAGTGTTTTCCTGTGTAAAGTGATCTCAATACAGGAAGATTACACAGTGGTTGGTCATGGATTTGCCAGAGACAGAAAAAGGGTTATAGATACACAGTAAGCCTGACTGTAAAGTCCAGTTCCTCTCATGTTCTATGATGATGTTTTAGTCCCAGAGCTACACTGTCCATCATCCATTTTCTACATCACAGCTATTCAGGTTAGAACTACATCTCATCTTCTGAAAAAAAACCCACTGCTGTGGGTGGAATGTAATTTCCTTTCAAGTGTTTATAGGGATATGTACATGTGTCCTAATAAATTTTAAACTCATAAACTCTATTTATCTTTCATAACAGTAGAGGTCTTGAAGGTATTTTTTCTGAATTGTGTTAGGTACCCCCATGTACTGGTTTTGGCTGGGATAGAGTTAAATTTCTTCACAGTAGCTTGTATGGGGCTGTGTTTTGGATTTGTGCCAAAAATAGTGTTGATAATACACTGATGTTTTAGTTATGGAGAAGAGTGCTTACACAGAGTCAAGGCCTTTTCTGCTCCTCAGACTGCCCCACCCACGAGTAGGCTGGAGGTGCACAAAAAGTTGGGAGGGGACACAACCAGGACAGCTGACCCCAACTGACCAAAGGGATATCCCATACCATATGATGTCATGCTCAGCAATAAAACTGGTGGGGGAGGTTGGCAGAGGGGCCGCTGCTCAGGGACTGGCTGGGCATCGGTTGGTTGGTGGTGAGCAATTGTTTTCATTTGGATCACTTGTCTTTCTTGGGTTTTATTTTCCTCTCTCTTTGTTTGTGTCCCCCCACCCCTTACAATTTTTTTTTTTTTTGTTATTTCTTTTTAATTATTAAACTGTGTTTATCTCAACCCATGAGTTTCTTTCTCACTTTTACCCTTCCAATTCTCCCCCCATTGCACTGGAGTGGGGGGAGTGAGTAAGCAGCTGTGTGGTACTTAGTTGCTGGCTGGTGTTAAACTACAACATCCAGGGAGGGAAAGATGCAGGAGTCAGTACTTCTGTGGCTATCAAAACACCTTATGGAGGAGCAGGATTCATTTGTTTCATGGCACGTGGCACTGTATATTCCAGCTTTCAGTTGTTTGCCAAATCTGCCTGTCCCATTCATCAAAAACCCTATCTGTCTCACTGTAAAATATATCCTTTGTTTTCCTGCATTTCTTCACTTCATTTTCAGATAACAAAGCATTTTTTCACACTATACCTTGTTTCTTTCTGCCTTATACTTGGCATTTTGTTAGTAGTAGAATTCCCACATATGTCTGTAGCAGTAAAACAGATTATTGTAGGAAGAGAAGGTGGGAAATATATTATTCAGTATTCTTTCGGGAGGAAAAGTAGGAAGAGACAGGAAAAATGAGCAGTGAACAACTCAATAAAGGTGAACTAGTCAAGTTATGAAAAGAAAGGAAGCAAAACTCTAAAACACTACTAGCTGCTTTGTCAGCTATAGTCAGACAAATAAATGCTGCCTAGACCAAGTGAGGATTCATGGATTTTTTTTAACCTAAAGGATGATTGTTAATCATCCTTTCAAGGACTGCTTGAAATGCATTTTGGTAGCTGACTTAGATGCATTCCTCTCAATTTCTTTCTTTTTTTTGGAAATGCCATGTTGCTCCGTTTTCCATCATTTAGCCCCCTTTATGTTTGCCCTATGGGCTGAATAGTTACTACCAAAGCCTACACGGTGAATTTCCTTCTGTTTTACAGAGAACTAGCTATCCCTTGGGACAGAAGGGAAGGGAAGAGAACAGTGTTAAGAATGGAGATGTAACTGGTTTTCCTGTTTTCAGGCTGACACAGAGGAAAGAGCTGCCTTTCCCTTGGTAGCAGCTAATGCCTGGCCCTTTGGCACTCTGGAAGGGATTTTGCATAGCACAGGAGCATCAGTCCATTTTCTTCTGTGGCTTTACTCTGTGTCTAAGACAAACTAGAATAAGCAGCATGTGGCCTGCAAGGTTTTACAAAAACACAAGGATCCTTGACTTGTGACTACATATCCTTCCTAAATATAATTTATATACATATATATGCATATGTATATGTATATATGTATGTATATGCAAAGTGGACATTTATTTCTCTTTAGCAAATTTTAGTAACATTTTGACCTCTGAAAGACTCTTTCTAGATGCCAAGAGCATAGTAAACTTAGACAACCAACATGAGAGTCTATTCATTGCTTTTCTGTAATAGCTCAGTGACATTACTTAAGAGCATAATAATACTTGTAGAGAAAAACTTTATTTCTCCAACGCCTATGTCTGTCTAGGAGGCCACATAAATGTTAAATGTAGTGGAGATGAAGGCTGGAATGAAAAGTGAAAAATAAACATTGGCAATTGCTTATGGAAAGGGATTAGCAGGAAAGTAATAAAAGCCATGCTTAACGTGTGTCTGAGGTCTGCTCAACTTACAACCGTCAGACTTTACTTTTCACCTTAGAAAATGTTGAAAGCAAAAATCATTAACTGAGTGTCCTGGTTTCAGCTGTGAATAGAGTTAATTTTCTTCCTAGTAGCTGGTACAGTGCTGTGTTTTGGATTAAGTACGAGAATAATGATGATAACACACTGATGTTTTGGTTGTTGCTAAGTTGTGCTTACACTAGTCAAGGACTTTTCAGCTTCTCATGCCCTGCCAGCAAGGAGCTGGGAGGGGGCACAGCCAGGACAGCTGACCCAAACTGGCCAAAGGGATATTCCATACCATGTGACATCATGCTCAGTATATAAACTGGGGGGGAGTTGGCCGGGGGGCAGTGACTGCTGCGTGGGGGATGGCTGGGCATTGGTCAGCGGGTGGTGAGCAATTGCATTGTGCATCACCTATTTTGTATATTCTTTTATCATCATCATC
>NW_008795885.1:6082631-6084522 GCF_000699145.1 Aptenodytes forsteri | reverse complement strand
GGGGTGGGGGGAGTGAGTGAACGGCTGTGTGGTGTTTAGCTGCCTGCTGGGTTAAACCACAATACTGAAACAAATGCTGGGAAAGGAGAATAGATCTTAATTTTTATTAATATTCCTGGTGTAACATCCTGAAAGGGAGATGTGCAGCTTTTTTAGTTCAATGTTTTACAACTGACTCCAATGGCAAAGTAATTTTGAAAGGAAAAAGATGTGTATTTCCCAACTGAATGACTTAAGAGTAAAACTGTTCGTACAGTTATGAAAGAAGCTCTTCAGTACAATGACAATATTCTAAACATTTACCAAAGTCTGGAATCAAGCTTTCTGGTTTGAATTGTTGGGTTTTTTTGTGGTGTCCCTCCACCCCCCCACACCCTCCAATGGCAAAGTAATTTTGAAAGGAAAAAGATGTGTATTTCCCAACTGAATGACTTAAGAGTAAAACTGTTCGTACAGTTATGAAAGAAGCTCTTCAGTACAATGACAATATTCTAAACATTTACCAAAGTCTGGAATCAAGCTTTCTGGTTTGAATTGTTGGGTTTTTTTGTGGTGTCCCTCCACCCCCCCACACCCCACCCCCTCACAGAGCAACAAACATGATCTTTGTGACTTTAACATATATGGATTTTCTACACAGTTGAAATCCTATATTTTTTTTTCTGAAATCAAAATGTTTCCGATAGCAACCTGAAGGAAGGTCCAAAGAACTTATCTGGGGTGCTTTCTGGGTTGGTAAAACTAACTACTTTCTGTACTGACCACTTCTTTTCTCTGTAGTTTCATGGAACCAGAAGGAAACCAAGCAAGAAAGTCAAGTCCTTGAGTCTACTTGGATGGTAGTCCATAAACAGCAGAGAGTTTCCATTGTTTAGTGTTCTTTACGTATTTGTCCCCTTACTTTAATAAAAAATTCAGAGGCAATCTTTGTGTTTCCAGATAAACATAAATGAAAGTATTCAAGAGCCACCAGCCTGAAAGCAAAATTGCTGATGATAACCTGTGGTTGCATAAAACACACATTTCTGAACACTAATATGGTGTGTAGTAATTTATTTTTAATTATTATTACTATTTTATTTTATTATACTATATATTTTATTATCTTTTAGTATGAAACACTCATAAGTTATCTAAACCCTGAATACTTAATCCCTGCCAAAGGAAGTATAATTCTCTCTGTAAAAAATCTAAACTGATGCTCATAGATGTGGCCCAGTGTTTATTCCTGCTTCCCCTGCAGAAAGAAATTTCTCATGTATGAGGGAATCAAAACTTTGCCAGCTCTCCTACTAAAGCTGTGTTTCACAATCTTCCCAGGAAAACTCAAGTGTCAGAAATGCTCCTCATTGTCTGCTGTCAGTCAAAGAGAGAGTGTCATAGTGGCTAGCAGCACTCATCAGAAGCTCTTCCAAAATGAAAACTGTTACTGGCTCCCAAATCATCCAGAGCAGCTGCAGGTATATTCTGCTGCCCTTAAGCTATCCTGAGACAATATTTTGGAACTCTAAGGAGTCCCAGAGTGCTCCTGTATTCTGGTTTTCAGTTGCAGGGCATCCAAAAGAGATATAGTGCTTTAATGTTTTAATGGAGATATAGTGCTTTAATGTTTTAATGCCGGGAGTATGAGAGGGAGATAGATTGGTGGAGCTGCACCCTACCGTCCCTGAGGCAGAGGCAGCAGAAGGAGGCTCCGCGAGAAGCAGAGGATCCCCTGCCTTCTTGCCACCAGGTAGAAAGAGGGGACCTAAGCGACGGGGGGGGATGGAAACGGGTCCCTGCTCGGGGTGCCAGGCGAACCCCCGCCCGGCCTCCCTCACCTTCCCGGTTGCCTTTACACAACAGATATGGGGCCCTGGAACTTGAGGGCGAGGCAAGCGAGGATGTAGAC
>NW_008795885.1:6073103-6077485 GCF_000699145.1 Aptenodytes forsteri | reverse complement strand
TGTTTAGCCTGGAGAAAAGGAGGCTGAGGGGAGACCTCATCGCTCTCTACAACTCCCTGAAAGGAGGTTGTAGCGAGGTGGGGGTTGGTCTTTTCTCTGAAGTAACAAGTGATAGGACGAGAGGAAATGGCCTCAAGTTGCAGCAGGGGAGGTTTAGATTGGATGTAAGGAAAAATTTCTTTACTGAAAGAGTGGTGAAACATTGGAACAGGCTGCCCAGGGAAGTGGTGGAGTCCCCATCCCTGGAGGTATTTAAAAGACGTGTAGATGAGGTGCTTAGGGACATGGTTTAGTGGGCCTGGTGGTGTTGGGTTGACGGTTGGACTCGATGATCTTAGAGGTCTTTTCCAACCTCAATGATTCTATGATTCTATGATTCTATGATTCTAATGTTAACCAATTACTTTATAATCCCTTGTAAGAAGCCAGGTTAAGGTAAAAGCAAATTAAAATTACTTACCACATCTAGTTACAAAGATTTTTAAACACACAGCTGACATAAAAGTGGAGAAAATAATTTCCTCTGTTTACCCCAACATCAAATCCAAAAGAACACTCTCTTCCTCTCTTTTATCCAGATGAGAAGCTGTAGATGCTTACCTGAGTAAGTTCTTTTGTACCTTTCAATACCAGTTCTGTTATCACTGAAGAGAGCATCTGGCTGGGGAAGAATACCATTCTTTATACTCACAACCTTGTTTGGGATTTATTCTGGTTTTCATTTAGATTCTAATCTCCCTAGCCTCATTTTGTTCTCCAAAATTATTGATCGTTAGTTTATTTCAGGGGACAGCTTCAGCCCTGTCATCTTGGATTATGTACAGTTTATCTGCTGTTACCTGACATCTTAACAAATCTTTTACTCTGTAAGGGGATACAACTCTTCTTTCCCTGCTATTGTAATATGGCAATCTTGAGTAAAACCTTTCTATATACCGATTTAAATAAATATACAAATCAACAATACTTTCCTTTCTCGTTATTAATTAAGACCAGACAGAAGACTAATTCACAATGCTGGAGCAATAACCTGTTCAAGATTTTCAACCCATCACGTCTTTAAAGACCAACAAAGTACAAAAGTGAAGCTTGACAAATTCAAATTGCCCACTGAAATAATGTCTGAGTTGGCTGAGCCCAGAGGGTGAAGCAGCAGAAATCTCAAAGCCTACTTAAGATTTCTCTTTACCAGATTTTTTTACATATATTTTTATATTGACTATAAAATCAAATGAAGGCCTCCAAAGATTATGCAGATTCCACTAATGAAAAAACACTACCATCTTATATGCAATAATAACATGCTTCCTGTGATGGATAATATCCTTCTCCATATCATAGGAAGAGAAGTATGTCAGGCAGATTCAGGAAGGAAATGGGACACGAGTTCCTTCAACTTTCATTCTTCCTACTTCTCTCTTTCCCCCCACACTCAGTATGGGACAAGGTAGGTCAGCACAATAATGGAAGGCAACAAATGTTGTGCCCCAGTTATTGAGATAAATTCTGTGAAATCCAAAAATACATATCTTGTATCAGTTTCTGGAAATGTTTTTCACCCTCTCCCTATTCCGTAAGAGCAACATCACATTGTTCCCTTGGATGCTTTGCTGAGAGCCTGACAGCACTGCATGCTCTAAGAGCTTGATTTGGTCTGCTTCAGCAGATGTTATGTGACAGAAGGAAACATTGCTATTTGCCTAAAGCACTCTTTCTCGTGTTAAGCCTGATATTGAACCTCTGATATTTACATCAACTTTTACTCCATGCTGGCAGAAATGAAACATTCTATACCATCAAATGAAATTTTACTAAGAGGATTTTGGAAAAAAATAACTGAACTGGTGAAACTTCAGTGAAAATTGAGCTTAGAAATGTAACACAATGAAAATTCCAACTTCCTTGCACGAAGTTTAGCTGAGCTAATAATTGCCTAGTACATATTTAATACCTGATTAATTGTACTTTTCTCATCTAAAATGCATTATAATATACAGTAAAACTAAGCAAATCAACAGCTCCAAGATTATGCTTACTTTAGTGTACCCTTCATCTTACATTTTAAATGAATCAGTAATACGATCCATAAGTTCTGTCTATGCCTACTTTTTTTAATGTGACATAGATTTATATGAGCAACACTGCTTAAGAAAAAATGTGGTCATGTGTAGATTACAGCATAAGACTTGTTAACTAGACTTTGAGAAAATTCATGCAAGCTAAAACTCGCACAGTGCACTCCAATAACTTTATTTTTAACATCATTTTAGCCAACACAATATATGCTTCAGCCAAGTTAGGTTTTGCTGTCAATCAAAGGTCAAGATAAATTAATCTAGTGCAAGCACCAGAGGCTACAATATGCGGTTGCCTCTCTGAATGAGCTTGAGTTCACCAGTTTGTTTTACAACAAAGCTGTAGGATTTCTTTTAACTTGGCTCACTTCCCATAGAAAGGAAATTTTGGCTATGCAACAATAGAATTTCCCACCTCTGCTTTGCTGGAAAAGCAAAAATTCCAAGTCAGCTCAGTGAAAGCTGTTTTGAACATTTTACACTGAAATGATGTAATAACCCACACCTGGAGGTAATCAACACTCAGTAAAAAATACTGCTCAGTAGGATTGGGTTGCTCCTTGTGCTCTTACTGATTCATTTTTTGAGTCACCTGATGAAGAGTGGAAATTCAGTGACACTGCAACAAGAGGTCATTTTCTGCCTTGAGAAGCTCCTCATTAAGTTTCAATTATTTTGCCAGTTTGTACAACAGTCTTTCAGTCTTCCTTACATTCCTAACACATGTAGGTGGCTAATGTCTCTTCACATATGTTTCACAGCAGGTTCTGAACTATTAGAGCACTTAACTAAAAGTTCTTTTCCAGTAGAGCATGTAAATGTGACCCCTGTTGGTTGATGTGCCTATAGTACCTGATAAGAATCACTGAATCAAGTACTGCATTGAAAGAGGTAAACAGCAGAGGAAACTGTTCTTATCAAATCACACTACAATAACAAAGCAAATGTAAACCACACTGTAGGTACATTTCAATGAAACTATCTGTTTATTAGGACTGGCCAGAAAACCTACTTTTTTTTTTTGTGATAAGTGTTGAGATTTTACACTTTGGTTTGGTTTGGTTTTGGTTTTTTAAATGGTAGGAAAAAAAACCAAAAACGCTGCTTTGATCTGTGTGCAAGTTGGGTGTGGGGGGATAAGGAAAGTAGCAGGATGGACGTGCCTCCTTCCTGGCTGGAACTCTTGTCTGGGGCATGGAAGAGCCACATTCAAGGCTCTGCCTGAGTCACTGCAGTGACTAGTTTTTCCATATCTCAAATAATTAGGCCAGCCACCAATCTAGGGAGTCCTGTAGGCTCTTTCCTTGTGGCTTTGATCTGAAAGATAAGTCTGTTCGTGTCAGACACCATCATAACAATTATTTTTCAAAAATGTGCAGGTGAAAATTTCCTGACTAATTCAATTATTTGTGTTAAACTTGAGCCTCAGTGTTTGCTGTAGATCTGATTTGTATGTGAAATCTTTGCCTGCACATATGCCCATCTACCCTTTCATGAATTTACATATCTTCCCACATAAAAAATTTACCATCACATCACTCCACCTTTTACAGGAGTTTTAGTTCTGATCTTCTGTCCTTTGTAGAACAATGATCTGTTGATTGCAAAAGCATGGGAAGATTTATCACAGGGCTTTGGGAGCTTTAAGAGGTTCTCATTAACAATGTCTATCATCATATGCTTAAGTCACACATTAAAGTCATCCCCAAAGTAAGAAAGGAAAAAAAAAAAAAGGAACCCATGTGAGATCTTAACACCATCACTTAAGTGACATCACAAATAAAAAGACACAGAACACAATATAATGAGATCAGGGAAAGTTATGCAGAGAAGACATATTAAAACAAACCAAACAAACAAAACAATAACAAAAGCACAACCAACCAAACCAAAAACCAACGAAGTTTTTCCATAAAATTCAGGGTAACAGGGATGTACCCTTCAGATAGATGTAACAATTCTCAGTATCAGAGGAGCAGTACAGTGCCTTGAGAATGCTGCACTGTTTCTGGCTATTCTGTATCACATGATTTGGAAATGTAAATCAATTACTTAACAAGCTTGCCTCTCCTAGTTTCCCTAAAACTTTTGTACCTGAATTAGTGTTTCAAAAATCCTGCTGTGTAAGTTCTGGAAAAATAGCAAAAGCAAGCACTGTGTTTCTTGTCTACATTATATTTGTAAACTGAAGAACACAACTAACTCCTTCATGGAAACTCAAATGGAGTTTCTTCTGCTAATCTGTGAGCAAACAGGTATGTTCATACAAAATTACCAATGGATCCCCCTTCTTTTTATTAATGTTCA
>NW_008795885.1:6053170-6073018 GCF_000699145.1 Aptenodytes forsteri | reverse complement strand
AAATAAATGTGGAATTAGAAAAAAAATTCTGGATAGGGCTTGACCTTAACCTAAAAAAACCACCCTGCATTTTTTGTCTCTATAAACACCTTTTAATTATCTCATATAAATGCAAAATATATTTCCTTAGATACACTAATAGTAGAATAACATTTGAAATTATTAGCATATTTTAACCTGAATTTAGAAGAATGAGAATCTCATGCTGTGCTAGCATTTTTCAACCTCATAACACTATGCTAAACAGCATGTTCCTCTCAGAAAGATGCTGATCCCTGAACACTAATATCTGCTAAAAAAGGGGTGGGGTGGGGAGGGGGGGGTTGATGTAAACAGATTGCAGTAAGTTTATATTACAAATGGACTAAAAGAAACCTAGTGTTTTATCTTTAAAGGCAAATATATTTTTATCCTGGCCAACTGGTCTAACATCTTCCACATACTGCATATAATGCAAGCCTAAATCAGAAAGGCAAACAAACATTTCAACTGAAGGTCTCTCTTCAAGGCTTTTATAAAAGCTGTTATTATTAAAAACAAACTCACTGAAAAAAGCATATAATGTATTAATGAAAACCTTTAATTACTATCAGGTTTAGGAAAGGCCTGCTTTATAACCCCATATTACAGTGATTCAAGGGAGAATTAGTCTACAAGAAAACCAGACTCTCAGGGCTTAATAATTCCCTTATTTTCAGAAAATCTTACATGAACAGCTGAGCATTAGAACAGAATATTGGCTGGTTTTCTCTAGTTCAGCTTCTGTTATGTTACCTACAGAAAGGATTTGTGTCTGAATCCATTGTTTGTTTCTACTTTTGTTTCTCAAAAAAATGCTAGAAAACCAGGTTTTGTCTGCTAGAAAACCAGGTTTTGGCTAGGTTAGTGAAATATTTATAAGAGAACACAGAAGTCATGAAAAGGCTGAAAAAACAAAATCCAGGAGATCACAGGCAAGAATGAAAGACAGTAGAGCAACTTTGAAGCTAAGGTTCTCTTACACTGGCACTAAAGACATAGTTTCAAACACTCTACTGGATAAAAAAACCACATGGAAACAAATTTCTGAGGTAGTTACCTCTCATATTTTACCCCAGATTTGTGGTGCCCTAAAAGTTAGACTCATGAAACAAGTTAGTGATTTTTCATTGTTTATTCTATACTCCATTCCTTTGGCTCAGTATGCTACATGATTTTGGTGTAAATCTTGGTAAAAGGTAACTTTTCTCCTCTCATTAATTCATATATGAAAACAGAGTTGGAAATAGAAAGAAAAAAGCAAAGCATGGAAGCACAAAGGAAGCAAATGAGGCTGCAGTGTACAGAAAGGTAATGACAGAACCACCATAACACTGGCAGTGTGACAAATACAAAAAAAGGTCTGAAGCCCAACATTTAAGGGTAGTGAAATAAAGAAATTCTAATTAGACATATCTGGAAGGAGGGGGGGAAGGTTTGGGGATGATGACAACACCAAAACAAAGCCCAGAAAACAATACAAGCTTTCTCAAAAAAAAAACAACAACAAAAAACCAAACAAAATGATGAAAAAGTTCTTTCAGCCCCTGGAAGCTGATGATTTCTGTCAGATTGCTGTGCTCCCTGTTACTTTTAATTCCATTCACCCTGCACATACCATCCTGAGAAATAAGTTTGGTCTTGAAATTTTACATAATTAGTGTCTTTCTCTTCTGCAGAACTCTGAAATTGTACAAAATCACACCTTTTGTTTAACCCATCTTAGAAAACTAGACTCATCTACAAATCTTCCTTTTCCCTTTCTGAAATGATTTCTGTGTTCCCAATTTACTAAACAATTACAGATTTTTTATTTCTGATATTGAGCAAAATATTGTTAAAATCCAAATCAGTTTTAGTCTCTGAAGAATTTCTTTCTAGAGCTCTTCTTGGTTTTGATTTAGAGAACCAGTAGAAACCAAAGGCTTCCTTATTAATTTAGATCTAGATCAGAGAAATATTTTCTCCACTAATCCCAAATATTATCCTTCTTTTTTTTCACATTTGGTTCAACTTTATCTATGTCCAATATTAAAAATATAAACTATTTATAGTAAGGTTAAAAATAGTCTGAAAAACATTATTTCCTATTCGTCAGTGACACTGTGTGTCTATCACAGCTATTGAGTCTCAGAAGTGACTTTCAAATAGCTCAAGGTAGTGTCTATTGCTGGTTTAGGGTTTCTTTGTTTGTTTGTTGTTTGTTTTACTTTTTTCAGTATTCAGTCTGGATACATTGATCCTTGGAGGGCCACAGGGTATAACTACTATTACTCAATATTTCTCCTCATTTCTTTTTATTAGGCTACCTTGAAGTTTTAAAATTCCACTGGTCAGCCTTAGTTTCAACTTTTCTCATTCACATACATTTTAAACAGACGATGAAAATCTGTTCTTATTCTACCAGTATTATTCCAATATGTTTAATACAAGATATCTGAGGTGTTTTTTCAATGACAATAACAGGTTAAGGTAACACAGGTAGCAGATCCTGTGTTTCTACCTTACTTTTTCTCATACAAGTTTAGAAGAAGTCTCATACTCATTTTCATCTTTTAGTGAAGAGTTGCAAGAGTCAGAATATCCCAGAAACTTGTATCCTGCAAGCAAAACACAGAATATGACATGAAAGATAGAAAAATATTAAGTGGAAACATGGTACTGGCAGAAAATTGGGTAGGTTTTTAATTATTTGTACGTAAGTAGAATTCGATGAAGCATCTTCAAATAAAAAATAACTTATGTGTTGATGTGCACAACCATATAATTGAATTTTACTCAAAACATTGAATATATTCTTTATAAAAAATCATTGTGAAAAGAAAAAATAATAGCTAAATAATAGCTCTTAAAATATGAGACATAAGAGTTGTTCAAGAGTTCAGTGATAATTAAAATTCAAAACCACAATGCAGTGAAGTACATTTATTGTTTTTTTCACTTTACCGATTCGTGCATTCTTTAAACCACTACTAATGTGTACATCATTTTGAAGTGATTGTTCTAGAGCACACTATTTTTGGCGTAGAAGGAAAGCACTAGATTTTTCACTAAGCTTCAACCTAAAGCTCTCCCAGAAAACTCATTTTGATCACAGATAGTATTATTTTTTTCAAAATAGTGCAAAATGTGTATGCACTAATACAAGAATAATATTGGAACCATTTAACATACTTTATCATGAATTAAGATGAATATACATCCCATCTAGACTTTTGCCACCAGATGTCATGTTAAGTAGGTGAAAATAACTTGGAGTGGGGTAAGAGCTGCTATGAATAGTCATTAGAAGTACTATTTAGAGCACTGTTAGAATAGTTGTATTTTTTCATGTACCTATTTTCTTAGCAAGTTTGTATCACTTTAATCATATTACTTAAAATGGTTTTCTCCTGTTTAGGAGACACCAGTGAAAGGTTATTTACCTGTTCCTTCTGTTACTTAAAATAAAGACATCATTTATAGCTTTTTTTTTTTCCTGATTTGAATTATTACCGTTCAACTGTCAAGTGAATAATGTGATAGCAACACCAGAATGTGATGGTGGTGTTGTAAATGTGTATTTAAGTCATAGGTAAGCAGCTTAAAGAAATTGGAGGCTCTATCTTCTTACTGACATCTCAGTGTCATTTTGGATATTTGAGTCCTTTTCTGGAGTTATCTGGGGTTATTTGTTGTGATTTAAAGGACACTAATTGAAAGTTGTTGTGATTTAAAGGACACCATAATTGAAAGCAATCCTTAGAACTCTAGCATTAATTGTATTCCTTCTAATATAAAAAAATCTAAAATAAAACTCAGCCATCCAACAATACTATAATTACTTCATTTCCAATTTATGCTACATGCCTTTCTGTGGAAACCTTTCTAACTCACAGACTAGGTGTATTTCTTAAGGCATCAGAAATTCTTATTTTCTTGTTGAGCTTATTTCTCAAATTAAATTCATTTTTGATGAACTAAAGATTATTTCATAATATTTTGTTTACAGTGTAAGTGACTAAGCTCAACAAAAGCCTTTGAATCTAGCGTGTGTTCATTAGTTAGGCAAGAAAAGCCACTCCAGAACTGCTGAGGGACCTGAGATCAGGAATTTAATTAATATTAAGAGTCTTTAAATCAAATTAATTTTTATAATTTTGATCTGCTAACCAAGGTACTATTTGCCCCTTTTCTTTTAATGCACACGTAAACATTCCAGTTTTAGAAAGAGAGGTTTAAATTACAATAACATTTCCATATTCAAGTGGGGCGGGCGGGGGAGAAAACTAAAAGAACCGGGGGAAAAAAAAATCATTCCCTGTGTACAGCCTATCTTAAACACAATACTGAAGGAACTGTACTGAACTGGAAGGTTGCTTCTCCTTGATGCTGTTATGCACTTCTGTTTGGTTTTCTGTTCTTAGTTGTTTGTTTGCTTAGAGACATGAACAGAATGATTTGCATTAAGTGCTGTCAAGCCGAGGAATGGAAATGGCATGTTGTTAGTTTGCTCAGTTCAGATTGGTTTTTATATTTTTTTTCTGGTTATCATTCTTGAGGAAAAGCTTGCCAAAATTAAAAAAAAACAAAACAAAACAAACCCCACACCTAGTATAATTTTTTTACTGCCTGGTCATCTCAATGAGCTGCTCTTTTGATAATATTTTAGATAATAGTCTCTCAATATTTCTGTTATTTCCTCTGGTAATATTGTAGCTCATGAATACACAATCTCATAACACAAATGCAGGACGTATGCCAGAGAACAGTGATTTTTGTATTCACTTCAATAATTGTACAGACTAGATTTTTAGCTAGTTTGAGTGTTTAGGAAACATTTAAAAGTTTAAATATTAATTCTTTGCTTTTTAGAGACCATTTTCTGAGCTATCCTTTGCTTTTTATCATAGTTCAACAGGTATAAAAAAACCTGTTTCTGGAAGTTCTAAACCCTAAAGCTCTTATGGATTTGCAATGTTTCATTTCATAAGTCATCACCCCAAGGAGGCAATGTATTTGATTTTCCTTGCATTACGTTTTCTGCAGGAATTGTATTTTGAGTCCCATTTTCCTTCCATTGACCAGGATATTTAAGAACCAAAGCTCCCAGAATCCACATCGTGAAAAGAGACAGACAGAACAGGAACAATTCCCATGAGAAGGATGTCCTGTCTGGGTACATGGATTAGTCAGCTCCTAATTACAGAGAAATCCTAATTGAATACTGCACAGGTTTTAAATGAAGTATTTCAGGATAGTTCATTAAGCCAAGAGGAATCTTTTAAACTGTTTGTCCTGACAAATGTTAAAATATTGGAATATCCAGAGAGGCTGAAATTCTAAAATTCATGTACCTCCACTCGCTCTAGAAACTTTTGAGGTGTACAGTCTTATCAAGGAGCAAAAGGCACAAATGAACTTGTCTACATTCTCTCAAAAATGTCAATTAATCACTGCTACAATATATTTCTCTCCAAAACAAGAAGTCTTTTTTTGTTTTTAATTTCATTTGAGGTTTTGTTTGCTGCTGTTCAGGATTTCTTGTGACTATAAAGTCTTCAAGAAACGGTTTAAGATTTTTTCTATTTTTCTGTCCATGCAAAGGGATGCTAAGCCTGCTCACAGTTTATCACTTTTGGGTTTTAATCTTTTTAAGAAGTAGGTTATTACTAAACATTCTTGTCCTAGATTATCATTTTACATCATATTGGAATAATGTTTATTCATGGCTGCCTGTAGGATTAGGTGTTTATAATAAAAGCAGTAACCTTGTTTATTTGGACTTCAAATGCTGCAACTGAGACTAAGTAAATATACTTTGTAACTGTATTATAAATGCTGCACAGAGACATTTTTGCGGCTGCTTTATAAAGTGGTTGTTGTTCTTAAAAACTTTGTCATTTGAACCTTTCTCTGGAGATAAATGCATAGGACAGCTCCCGTGCACAAGTATCCTATGAGAACACCAAACCTATTCTCCATGCTCTTTACTGACTTGCAGATTTGGTGGGTTGACCTTGGCTGGCTGCCAGGCGTGAACCAAGCCACTCTCTCACTTCCCTTTCTCAGCAAGACGGGAGGAGAAAATACAATGAAAACTCGTAGGTCAAGAGAAGGACAGGGAGATCACACACCAATTACCATCATGGGCAAAACAGACTCAATTTTGGGAATATTAATTTAATTTATTACCATTTAATAACAGAGTAGGATAATGAGAAATAAAAACAAAACTAAAACCACCTTTCCCCCAATTCCCCTTCTTTCCAGGCTCAACTTCACTCCTGACTCTTCTACCTCCTCCCTACCCTGAGAGGTGCAGGGGCATGGGGAATGGGAGTTGTGGTCAGTCCATAACAGCTCCTTTCTGACACTTCTTCCTCCTCATGCTCTTCCCTTGCTCCAGCATGGGGTCCCTCCCATGGGATACAATCCTTCAAGAATTGCTCCAGTGTGGGTCCTCTCCATGGGGTACAGTCCTTCAGGAGCAGACTGCTCCAGCATGGGTCCCCCATGGACCACAGTTTCTGCTAGGAGCCTTGCTCTAGCATGGGCTCTCCATGGGCTGCAGCATGGATATCTGCTCCAACATGGTCCTCCATGGGCTACAGGGACACAAACTGTGTCACCATGGTCTTCTCCATGGGCTTCAGGGGAATCTCTGCTCTGGAGCCTGGAGCACCTCCTCCCCCTCCTACTTCAGCAACCTTGATGTCTTCAAAGCTGTTTCTTTCACATTTTTCTCACCCTTCTCTCCCACAGTTGCTGCACAGTCTTTTTTTTACCCTTTCTGAAATATGTTGTCACAGAGGTGCCACCAGCATCACTGACTGGCTCAGCTTTGGGCAGTGGCAGGTCCATTTTGGAGCCAGCTGAAACTGGCTTTGTCTGACATGAGAGCTGCTCCTGGTGTCTTCTCACAGAAGCCACCCCTGCAGATCCTGTGCTACCAAAATCTTGCCACGTAAACCCAAAACATATTATTAACTCAAAGTCTGTGCACTCACTTCGAGGTGCTTATTTTCCTTCCCCACTTTATAAAGGTACCCAGGATAAACCTTAGATGACAACTCCACTCCTTAAGCATAAAGAAATACCCTTATCCTAAGGGTTAAGTTCATCTTTGCAAGAAAGAGAACTTCTTTGAAAACCAGTTTGGAGCTGATTACAACTTCTCAAGAGCTGAGGACAAACACAGACCCTATCTCTTTTTCTCCTGGTGCAAAGTGTGTTTAGTGTTTAATTCTCCAACGTAAATCCCTGTGTTATATACATATACACTTCAGAGTGCAAAGGAAAACATTACAGTACAAATGCAGTTATTGTATAGACATGACAAATGAAGCAGAGAACAAACCATGAATGATAGTCACACTTTCCTTAGTTGCATTTTATTTATAAATATGTAATTTACTCATATTTTACCACTCAAAAATGCTTAGATACTATAGTGACTCAGAGTAGAGACATATGTTGCTGTCTGTCATGTTTCTAGCCTGCAAAATTTTGGATATTTCTTGATAGACTCAGGGGAAGATATTTTCTAACATCTGAGGTTCTCTCTAAGCCTATCACTGCCTCCTGTCCCCCTTCTCTTTTCTACAATGGCAGTATAAGCAGCAGTAGCTGGCAAACTGGAAATATATTTGAGCCCAGATGTGCTTCCTGTATATGAGCACCACTCTGATTCTTCCCTACCAAAGGGTCCATCTTTGTCTCTTTTTTTGTTGATTTCTGAAGAGACTTTAGGGTCTTTGCAGGGTTCTAACCTGAACCTTATCTCTGGCCACACTAATAAAATTTCTTTGCATTTTATCCCATCTCCAGTTGGCCTCACAATCAGCCAGCTGGTTTCTGCTGACTCCAAAGGTGCCCAGTCTTCCCTATGCATATGCTCCAAAACATGACAAAATACTTTAAATGTCAAAATAACATCAATGACCTCTCAATTTTTTATGTAAAGTATTTATGTTAACATTTCCTTACCAAATATGGGAAAACACGTGATCCTCCTAAAGTGTAGTAAGAAAGAGACCAATAATGTCGTCAATTAATTTGCAAGTCTGCAAACTGTACTCAAGCGATAAACAAGTTTTAAAATAGTATTTTAAATCTGAAAGATTTCTGTATGGAAAATGAAATGTTTTGATTTGGGAAATTTTAAATGAAATTTAACACTTTTACATTCCTCACAGATTTTATAAATTACTTTTCTCCATAGTAAGAAAAAAAATGGTGAAATATTTATATTTTGTGACAGAAAATCACTGGATGAAGAAATTTCATTTAATCTCTCCTAATTCTGAAACCAGTCCAAAGAAAAAATTACTGAGAAGGGGATCCAATAAGAAAACAATTAAGAATATAGTCTATATATTCAGTTCTCTGGTTCCACTGCAGTTACCTGAAGTACTCTGAAGATTTACAATAAACTCCTGGCATCATATTAGCATGTAAAAATGATGGTGATATGCCAAAAAAGGATGAACAAGTAACAGTTTCTGAAGTATTTGGTGGTAGAGTGGGACAACATTAATGACAAAGACTGAAATATTCTGACAGACACTAATATTATAAATAAATAGCCTCACATCCTTCCTGTCTAGGCTAGTTCTGGGATTCACAGTATTATTAACTGAAAGAAAAATTTATGTTGACAGACTCTCCAGTGTTACACAAAAAGGACTATAAAAATACATGTCTACATTCCCATTGATGATAAAATTAATGAAAAACAAGTAAAAAAATACTCTTATAGTAAGAAAACATCTCTCAACAGGTACTTACTTCCAAAAAAAGCAATTTTCTAGAGCTATGCTTTAATCCAGCATATGAGGATAAATAGCAAACAAGAGGGCAACTTAACAGGCAAAAGATGACTCTTTTGAGAATGTGGAAATCATGCAGATCTGGGTGTTAACCAGTAAAAAATCTGTTAAACAAGCAACATCTCTGTTAAACCAGCAAACAGGTAGAGAAGAAGAACCATGCATTAGTCCATCCATATAAAACTTTTCCAGATTCAGATACCTGTATTTGAGGTGACTAAATGCATATATTTTTCTTCTCTTGCTCAGGGTGACTTTTCTTCATCAGCAAATTTTCTTCTCTGTGGAAATCCTAATTTTGAAATTTTCCATTTGTTTGTGTAGAATCTCTCCACATATTGTGATATATTCATACATAGAGTTAGTCAATCCATTATGATGAAAAAGAAACACATATAACAAGAGGGCAACTTAACAGGCAAAAGATGACTCTTTTGAGAATGTGGAAATCATGCAGATCTGGGTGTTAACCAGTAAAAAATCTGTTAAACAAGCAACATCTCTGTTAAACCAGCAAACAGGTAGAGAAGAAGAACCATGCATTAGTCCATCCATATAAAACTTTTCCAGATTCAGATACCTGTATTTGAGGTGACTAAATGCATATATTTTTCTTCTCTTGCTCAGGGTGACTTTTCTTCATCAGCAAATTTTCTTCTCTGTGGAAATCCTAATTTTGAAATTTTCCATTTGTTTGTGTAGAATCTCTCCACATATTGTGATATATTCATACATAGAGTTAGTCAATCCATTATGATGAAAAAGAAACACATCATTCCCTTCAACAATAAAAAAGTAGAATTGGTTTTATACATTTTTAACTGTCATAGCAATATTTTTACAGTTTGCGGTCATCTCTGTTCTTCAGAGCCTGTCTGTTGTCTTTAAACCACATAACTAGCAGGCCTCATAGCAATTCCCTCATGACATTTTAATTTAATTTAGAGCTATAACATCAATATGCAGATAAAGAATTCCTTTAACTGCAATATCAAGTACTACAACTCCTGATCTAAGCGGGGTCTAAAGTTTTATTAGCTTCCATCCTCATCCTGAAATTCTTATGGTGAATTCACTGATGTTGAAGATTTGGTTATATTGCTCTGGCTTACAAATTAAATGTTCTGTCTGATCTTTGGCACAACAGATACTTCTGACACCTTTATTCATTATCTGTTGAGAATGTTCTTTAATCAACATTCTTATTTCAAATGGAGACACATTTTCTGTGGCTCTGGTCTCCTAGCAACACAGTTTATTGTCACTGACTTTTGTCATTTCAAGAGATCTGTGTTCAGAATGCTTTTCATGGCTGTTAATTCTCTGTACAGCTTCACAGACTTAATACTTTGATATCCCATATCAGAGCTGGTTTATTTTAACTAACAACATATTAAGCACCAGAATAACTTAAAATAATCACCACCTAAACTTCATAGCAAACCACATTCTAAGAGGAGAAGTAGTTTACTTTTTATAAAGACTACACTTAAAGTACGTGTTTTGGACACTGATTCATTTGTGCTCTAAAATGTATCCTATTGGATAAATAGGATTGGAAAATCATGTGAAAGGGCAAATATGCTTAGCTCTGCTCTACTTTCAGAAATAAACTTATCTCAAAATATTTTGCAGTTTAGAATTTTTTAGTAAAAGCTACATTTCTACATTTGTTCTTGCATGAAAAAAGTTGCACCTTTTATTTGTTAGAGATGGGATTAGAATAAGAGATTGTCAGAAGTGGTTTGGTTCGGGTTTTTTCCCCTACAGTTGAAAATACTAGTTTGTGTAATAGCTGTAGTCATCAAACATGGATTTAACACAGATGTGAATCTTGGTGGAGTCTGAGCCTTGACCTCCAGTACATATATATCCTAAAAAAGTTTTCAGAGTGTGGATTAAAAAAAGATTTAATAGGAAAAACATACTATACTATTTTTAAATTGTTAAGGAATTAATAGAATTATTTTGCAAATGCAGATTTTCTCTTAATTTAAAAGGGACAGCATAGATTATAGAATTTTCTAGCACTCCACAACTAGGACTTGTATGAACTAAATGAACTAAGCACTCATTTAAATGAAGAAAATATGTAGGAGTTAAAGCAAAAATATAATATTGTTAATGTGAATAAGCAACTGAACAGTCTTTCTATAAGGACAGCATAAACATGACTGTGGAAAGGCTGGACAGTAACCCATAATCTTTCTAGTAATGATGTTATGCTTCAGATATAGTTGTAAATTGTGTTTCTTTTTCATTTTAAATCATATCATAAAAGAAATGCAGAAGGCTTTTAAGCCAGTATAGATAGAAAATATTTAAAGGGAGGATCTATGAAACATTTGATTGCAACTTTCCCAAAAATAGGACATACCCTTTTCATATCATAGCCAAGGCAGCACACTAACATTAGGACATCAAACTGGCCAGGAGGTAACAGTCTAGAAGGATGTTATGGAGTAAGAGTTAGTCCATACAGTAAAAAGAGAGATAAAAAATGTAGAATGGAAATAGTGAAGTTCAGAGCAATTCAATTCAGAAGGAATTCAGGTGACAAGCAAGAAAAAGATCAGCTGAAGTACACTCTATGTCCTTCAATATATGTAAACAAAGAATTGTGTTGAAACTATCTAAAAGACCAGAATAATAAACAAACAAACAAACAAACAAGGTGCCTGTAAATTATGGTAACACAACTATTACCCGAGACAAATGTATCACAATTCAAAGTAAATTGACCTTTTGACTTACTTGCATTTGGTGGATGCAAAGCTGAGGGTTCTCTCTTCAAGTCAGTGCTGTAGTGATGCACAGGGCATGAAAAGACTAGAGACAGCTGTTTGGGGATAAACAGTAATGTCCACCCATGTGTCTGGCCATCAATGGAGATCAGAAATAAAACCTATTATAAAATGTTAAATTACACAAATGCTACATTTACAAAAACCTTTATCACTCTGCTACAAGGCAAAAAATATAAATGTTTATATCAAGAGTTACTGGTTATCTAAAAAAAGTAAAATAAAAAAAATGAATAAGAAAAGGAAAGGAAGTTTATGGAAATCACATTTCAAAGAGAATTTTCAGTGTAAATGAAATTTTAATGAAATAAAAAAAATTGAGATTATTTATTGTGGCAAAGCTTTTTTGTCATCAAAATTCCCCCCCAACCTCCAAAAGCAAGAAAAATTACTAGCATGGGATGTGGATTCAGGACTCTGTTTTTCTGGTTTTGATGTGATACGAGAGAAAAGCAAGCAGACGAGATATCTGAAATCTGTCTTTTCCTATCCTGAGTTAGTGTCAGGTCTCTAGCATGAAAACGCATCCCTTCTCTGAGACTGAAACAGAAATTTTTGGGCAAGTTTATCTTTTCCAATAGGATTCTGAAAGATTTTTTCCCCCCTCTTTTCACTCTTGTGTGGAACAAATACTACTTTCAATGTCTTGTATGCTTCCATGAATCAGAATTGTTGACTCTAGTGAGTCCACAAACTTCAAATGGTTTAATGTTGAATCAGAATTTATACAAATAATGGTATAATGTCAACAACTGGGAGCAATAAGCTGCAACCTACACAGTGAGAAATAAAAGCCTACGGATGTATTAGGGAAACTAATAACTTTCGTAAGTCCAGATTTGCTACTGGCTTTATGAAAGCTGTAACCTATTTATTAGTGAATGCCCTTGCTCCTTACCCATTTAGTCTGGTGTACTAGTTTTGGCTGGGTCAAAGTTAAATTTCCTCACAGTAGCTTGTATGGTGCTATCTTTCGGATTTGTGATGAGAACAGTGTTGCTAACACACCTATGGTTTAGGTATTGCTGAGCAGTGCTTACAAAGCATTAAGGCCTTTTCTGCTTTTCAGACTGCCCTGCCAGCAGGTAGGCTTGGTGTACACAAGAAGCTGGGAAAGGACTCAACTGGGACAAATGACACGAACTGACCAAAGGGATATCCCATACCATATGACATCATGCTCAGTGATAAAAGCTGCAGGAAAGAATGGGGAAGGGGGAAGTTCAGAGTTATGGTGCTTGTCTTCCCAAGTAACTGTTATGCATGATGGAGCCTTGCTTTCCTGGAGTTGGCTGAACATCTGCCTGCTGATCGGAAGGAGTGAATGAATTCCTTGTTTTGCTTTGCTTGCATGAGCAGCTTTTCATTTACTTATTAAACTGTCTTTATCTCAACCTACAACTTTTCTCACTTTTACCCTTCTGACCCTCTCCTCCATCTCTGGGCGGGAGTGAGCAATTGGATTTGTGGGGCTTAGCTGCCTACCAGGGTTAAACCACAACAGTTGGTATTCCATCCTTTTCCAATTAATTGATTTTTACCCTCTTTAAGTCTATTGAAAATCTTTCTGTGCTATGGAATTGGTCCTGAATGAAGAGGCAGCCAATTTTAGCCTAAAGGATAGATCAAATTGAGTCCATTGAAATCACAAAAGGGTTTTACCATTGATTTTGAGGGGGAGCTGGAATGTCACCCTCTTCTACTAATGGATTATCACTGTCTCTTCCTTCTAATGACTCAGTTAAAAACAACAAAAAAGCTCTTTAGATAATATTCTCCTAGAACTCCATTTTCTTTGGAGTACATTCCTTTTTTTAATAAACCGTAACCAAGATTTGTTGATACTGATGCCAAGTTGTAAAAAGTATCTTTCTAAAGAGCTTATTGATTTCTCTATGTGTAGTTCCCTTCTGTTTTTTGTTCTTTTCAATATAACTGTGCAGTTTAATCATTCCCCCCAATATTTAAAATATCAAATGCAATTAGGTATTGTTTTATAAAGCTAAACAATCAGCAATATTTTTGCCATGTATTTTTAAATCTTTTTTTTTTTGAAATTATTTGTGACAGTTGAGAACAGAAGATGTAGGAACTCAGGGAAAAAAAATGCAGTCAGAATTTAAGATGCTTAAGGATTACTCAAAGCTTGAAATGTCTTCCCTCTTTACTATTCCATAATTTAACTCGGAAGCCGAATAAATGTTGGCCTAATTTTTGTATTTAAACTGTATAAAAACTGTAGCTTCTTTTTACGTCACATAGCACTGCACATTGTCTTCGAAAAAGTATTTAACGCGTGCTTCACAACTTTTCTATAAACCTATTCTCATGTACCAGTCTTGATGGTTACTCATAGCAAAGCACTGAAGTACATTCATTTCAGTAAACCTGTGAGGAGCTCCACTAAATATCATGAGACTACTCACACACTTAAAATAAAGCATTTGCTTTTGTTCTTTCCTGAATTGGAAACCTAATGTTCAAAGGGCTGATGTTTTCAGGGTTAATAGTTCATGTTATTTAAATGTATGTAAGAAATTCACTATAGCACATGTAGTTAGACTGTGAAGTTCTATTTAAAGCACATTGTGATATAACACAATCACTTTGCCCGCAAAATGTTTTCTGTTTCTTGCTTTGATTTTCTTCACTAGCTATTATACAGCAATGAGTCTCAGCCATTATTTTATTATTATATGCTAATTGCAATCAAGCTTTTTGGAGCTGTGTGAAGACGATAGTGTATTTGCATTAAAAAAAGATTTTGTGATAAATTGCTTTTGAATATTGTAGATTCCCGTATGACACAGGTCCTCTTACTACCCATTAAAACATCAGTGTGAACACTTTCTAGTTACATTGAAGAAAAAAATTACAGTAATGCAAAATACCTTCAAAGATATTTTTTTATGACATTTTAAAAATTGGATCACTAGTATGCACATAAGCAGATGATCAAGAAGTAAAAGTAACATAACGAGGTTTTTATTTTTTTTTATCAATACATTTAGCATTTTCTGCTCAGTGACCCTTAAATGGAGTGATGCATCATTGTGAAATACCGTTGTAAGTTATGGATTTCAGACTTTCACCTGTATAAATCTGTTACTGACAAAAGAAAGTTTGGTAAGGATGCACTAAAAAGACATCACAGAAACTGAAGAAAAATAACTCGCATGCAAATTCTTCTAAGAGAGAGAAATTGGTCAGAGTCAGTGTGGTGAGGCAATTTCCAGTGTAACAGAGAAAGGAAAATATATTTATCTTAAAGGGTAGTTGTCAGCTGTCAAATTCATTTTGCCTAAAATTCATTTTAAATACTAAGCACTCTAAAATGTCATTTGCTTTAGCACATGAGAAGCTTTAAAAGAGCAATAATATTAGCTTTCACAATCACAGCTGGGGGCATTAAATCTAGCTAATTTTTGTGCTTTCAAAATGTACATGTAAATAAACATGAAGTGAAAGTTATTAGTAGCAGCATTTTATTTTCACTGTTCCAATAACAATTGGAAAAGTGGAGGGCAGTGAGGTTTTCTCCTTGTGGTGGTTTCTGTGATTAACCCACCAGAATCATTGTAGAAATCACTTCTTTCCTTTTCACTTTTTTTTTTTTTTTTGTTCGTTTCCTGCCATTTCTGCCTGGTTACTGCTGAGAACATGTCTGCTTCTTAATCAAGTAGGAGGAGAAGAGGTATTTTTTTCCAGCAAATTCCCTTGATACTATCTAGATCACCCAATTGATGTGGTTTATATAAAAGAGATTCATTTGCATTGGCTAGTTGGACAAGCAAATAAACCTTATTTCCTCTTAAAGCAGGGAACACAAACAAAATCCCTGACAGTTCATAAGATCTGGTGGCAAGGCTCATTTAATCAAGGCACACCTCTTGGACCAACGTGGGGGAAAAAAAAGAAAGTTTTGTGCCTATCATGCTTGCAGAAAGACTTGGAAATCATAAAACCTAAGAAAGGACTGTGAATACATAGTTGTTATTTTACACAGATAGCTAATTTAAAACCTACATTTTTGAAATGTTTTTGTTGTTGTTGTTGTGGTTGAGGTTTGGGTTTTGTCTGGTTAGGTGGACAATCTTGCAGTCATTGTCATTGTAAGACAGCTCTTTTTAGTCCCATTTTCCATTTCCAACAGTTGTCACAGGGAAAAACTGCTCAGTATATGTAGTTTGAATCAAATCAGGATCAAAGTGGTTTATTGATTTATTAACAACATGCAATTAAGCGGCAATTACTGAACTATACATTCAGGATCAAAATCAGTAATACAGCAGATATACCACAATATTACACTGCTACAAAACTTAACGTCCATCTAGAAATTTCTAGATGCAGAAAATCTACACCTCTTTGTAACTAATCTTAATATGGTCTAATCATGCACGTGTGTTCATGCACAGATAGTTACTTGACTGCAGGGGCTCTCTCCTTGCCCAAATGCACCTCTGCCCACCACCACTAACACCCATTCTTGGCAGCATCAAGCCAAGTGTGGCTACAGGTATTTTCACTCTAACATTTACCTCTGCTGTAACAAATTTTCCTGCTCTTTTATACTTCTTTGCAAACAAAGTCCCTCTTTGTAAATCCTCATTTACTGTTTACTCTGGCCAATGCTCATCTTACTCTCTAATATGATCAGGTAGGGGGCAAACCTTCTGTCAGGCAGTTTTTGATCCATGCTTGTTTTGTGCACTTACAGTCCTACTGCCAGAAGTGGACTACATGAGCATACTGAAAACAATGACTAAACACTGCTCAAGTTTTAAAGTATGAAATGAAAAATAGAGTAAAAAAAAAAAAAAGCATTGGTATTTATTTTTTATTTCAGAAGGTCATTTTTTAACTAGTTAATATGAGAATTAACATCAACTATTTTTCTTCTTTTCTACAATGTCTTTACCTGCATTGGACTGTAAGTTGGTTTTAGACACAACTTTACAAACAGGTGAATTTGAAATGATCTTACCTCACTACTAAGTATTAACATTTTTAATGGGATAAAAGAAGTCTCTTTGGAGAAAGGGCCTTTTATGAACCTGAAGTAGTGACAAAATAGCACAATGACTATATGTCTGGTCCATTTTAGCAGAATGATTGCATAAAATGATCTGGGGGATGAAACTGCGTATGCACGATTATAGCAATAATAGATATATTCACTCTTTAATGTTGACATTTTAATTATAAATAAAAGAAAAAATCCAGCAGTCATTTATAATGTGTAGATCTTCTAAGGCAACAAATGGTAGAACTTGTTTTAATTGTTTGCATCTTGTCTTTAAAAACATATGACCTGAAAACTGACATTTCAATCAATAAAATACAGATAAAACATTTAATGTTTATGCACTTGGAACAATCAAATACTGTTTCTTAAAGACATAGCACTTTAATATGGATTTATTTTTTATAAAAATTTCAAACTATTTGCTCAGAAGACATTTCTGCATATAGAAGAGGGCATATTTGAAAATATTTTCTATATAGACAAGCAAAAAAACCTATTTCCTCTGGAAGAGTTGGTTCATGACCAAAAATTTTGTCTCAACAAAATTGACTGAAATGAGACTAGTTTGTGTTTGCAAGAGGATATGAAATGTGTATAACCTTAATGGAAGCTTCATTGTTATATACAGATGGATCAAAATATAGATAAAATTTTTTCAAAAGAATCAGTGTATTTTCAGGCCCTTTTTTTACCTGACTGTATTGATAGACTTCATAAAGCAACTTTTTTATAATTACATGTAGAACATTATTGGTTTGTTCATAAAGTTCTTTTTTCATCCATGTTGATATTTTTTGCAAATTTGTATTTGTAGAAAATAAATAATACATTAAAATTAGTTATTTTTTCAGGTGGGCAACATGGACGGTGCAACAAGGATACCTTGTAATGCTCACAGATGTATAAGGCTCTTGGTGTCCTTAATGGAGATAATTAAAATGTAAATGAATGTGGGGTATGCTGGTCAATAAGGGCTAATAAGGGTCTGCACAGTTTATGTTACAAAATGAAGCATGTTTTTGTTAGATCATAATGAAATAATTTGAATTAGTTTTAAAGTAAATTAATATTTTCTTAGTTGTTTTCAAATATTTATCAATATTGCAAATCTTTATGGATATTACTGTGTACATATCCATACAAATATATTTCTCAAATATACATACATATACACAACTAGACACAAATATGCACGTTATCTGAAGTGATAATGTTGTTTCTCTTCATTAATACAATCCTGAATAATTGAAAGTTCACAAAGAAACACACTTTAAAAATAAACACAGTAGTTTTGAATAAATGCCTCTTTCCTGCCAAGAGTACAACAGTACAGAGGTAGGAGGTTTCATTTTCCACATGCTTTGTGCAAACATTGTCTTTGGGTTCCATCCCTGTGAATCTGCAGTTCCTGAAATTGGATTTGAAGTATATATTTGAATGTGCTCCAAAATCACAAATGCAATTTAACTTCAGATGCCAGTTTTAGCTTTATTTTTACTGTTCCACTCCCCCGCTGCTGAGCCAAATATGAAGATCTTCCATCGAGTTGTCCCAAGTTTTTAATCCTACTTCCTTTTGTCACAGGCATCCTTCTCCAAAGAACAATATTTTTCATTTTCTTTTTGCTTCTCAATGTCTTTTCACCCTCTCCATGCCTAGAACCTGAGTCAAAACTATATTTTCTAACTACCTCTAACTAATAAAAGATATTACTGCCTACACCTACATATAGGACTTTCCATGCTTTAATATCTTTTATTGAATGAAAAATTCCCATTAAACCAAGCATGCAGTAGGAAGACCAAGATGAAAAGTTGTAATAGCATTAAGCTCCAATTTCATTCATTTAGATTGTTTAGTAAATCATTTACAATCAGTTGGCTGTCCTCATTAATTTATTTTCCCCACTTTGTAAAGGCAGTTGTCAGCTCTGTCAGTCTCTCAAACTTGTTGACAATGGAAATTTCTTGGATGATGCTGTCCTCCCCTTTAGTAAAAATTACACAGTGGGGGAAGGGCACTGCTTCTTTGCTCTGTCAAGTACTAAAAGTGGGAAGGTTGTTAGAAGGTGTGTTCATTGAATTCTGATTTATCAAGAGATGTGAGACAACTAACTTCCTGGACACCTAGCTCCTTCAATACCAACTTGTGAACTTATCCAGACAAATAATCCAGATGCTGTTAAGAAAACAAAACAAAATTTCTACAGATGAACTCAACAATGAGGGAAAATACAGTCCCTAATCCTGAACATTATGAGAGCAATGCCCACAGCTTACCTTAATATATTAGTTCTGCTTGGTCATATTCATCATTCAGAAATAAGAGTTTACTCTGTCAAGTAGGGAAGCTCAGGTGATAGTCCCTCTTCCATCATGTCCCATCTCAAATGAATGAAGTCCTTCAAACTGCCACAACATATCTCAGTCTGTAACACTTTTCAAGTACTAGGGGCTGTATGGTTGCACCCAGACAGGAAGACTGAGGCGGGAAAAATTTGTGGTTTAATTAGAATCTAACTGTATTCACAGGGCTCTTCTGGGACATGGCTGGCAATAAGCTACTTCCAGTCTTTAGTAGGCATAGACATGACAGATATCTTGCTACTATTATTTCAGTTGCTGAGCCTTATATTTATGTGCCTAATCAGTGGTTTAAACCCTGGCCCCCAACCCTGGCATGCACTTGTACATGCACACACTCATACACACACACGCACACAAACACTCCTGTATCTCCTAGCTGTCCCAGTCCAAAAAGACCTGGACCCTTACAGCTATATGCTTCACTGTAGCCCTTTAGACCAAAGCTGAGGAACCTGGTTCTGCCTTAATTTTTTTTTTTTTTTTAATAGGTGTACAGTAATCCTTTGTGTGGCTGTTTCTTGGCTATAAAGGGCTATGAGAGCAGCATCAGCTCCTCACCAGCTTAACCTTGCTTTTGTTTTTTAGATGCATTTTACCAAGCAAGGCGGCTGTAAACAGCTAAAGCAATTAAGTTCAAGCCCCTGCAACTCCATGTGTCCATGCATTCATCCAGAATGTGCTACTATATTGGGTTTGCATGACAAGGTTTTGGGGGGGAGGGGGGGGCTACAGGAGTGGCTTCTGTGAGAAGCTGATAGAAGCTTCCCCCATGTCTGACAGAGCCAATGCCAGCTGGCTCCAAGACGGACCTGCTGCTGGCC